>NC_133647.1:70537859-70837859 GCF_009905375.1 Apium graveolens
ATTCACTACAAACCACCAACATCATCAATACTCAAACCTACTTAATCAAGGCGAATCAGTCCAACCCCATGGTTTTCCAACTCATTCAACACAAACATGATCTACTAATCATAATTTAAGATTCATTAACCATAAACCAAGATTCATCCAAAATCACTACAAATCCAACCAAACTTCTAACAAACAAGGATCATGCTTCTCATAACTAAATCAAGCATAACAACTCCTAAATACTCAAAATAAAGCTAGGGTATGAGGTTTTACCTTCCTTGGAGTGTATATTCTAGTGGCCTAGGGAGCCTTGATCTAACCTTCTAATACCTTGATCTTGCAAAGAATTCAAGAACACAAAGTTAAAGTTTTGAAATCATTATTCACATCAAAAATTTAGAGAATTGATTAGCCATGAAATCCTTGAAATCAAGAGCTTAGGTTCATGATATAACTAAGTTTATAGTTATGGAATCCAACCAAACCAACCTAGGAATTTATGCTTGCTTGGATGATGAACTTTGGAAAATTTTCCTTTCTTTTTTGAAGAAACACCATGAGCAAGAGAAGAAGAATGAAGGAGAATGCTTCTTTGATTTGTCTTGGTAATTTTGTTGTGGTTTTAGCTTGGTTACTTGTTAACTTTAGTATTATCATGGTTCAAATTCTTGGCCACAATCAATCATGCAAAAATATCTACTAACCATGCTTACATCACCTTCCTTATGTCATCAACTTGCCACAATGTCATTCCCTATGGCCTGATAACCTCATCTTGTGCTAATTCCTTGATTAGTGCTTAATTGTTTGGTTTTGGTCGCTTATCTGTTTTAGGTTCACTTAACTCTCGTTCTCGTTAATCGTTTGAAGGATCATATCCGGTCTTATTACTTGGGCTTCCCTAAACCTTTCTTAATATTTTAAATTCCTTAACTGATCCTTTCTTATAATCCTTGAATTGAATCTTTTTCATCATGTTACCTTATACTTAATCATTCGGTATCTGGTGGATTTTCGGAAAAATTAAAGTGTACGAATTCAAATTCTGACGATCTTTACATACCCTCATATACATTATGAAGTGCTAATGATCTCAGAATATCCATCAAGAGACCCCTACATAGGGTGGTCTGACAATTTTACTCAATCAGCAAAATCACCAAAATTACTATTCACCAGGGTTTCAAAAATTCCAAAATTTGGGGTTATTACACTTTCCACCTTTCTCCAAGCACCTAAATATACTAATACCATAAACACTTCATATACATTACTACTAGGATAGAATAGTTGCACAAACCTACTGTATTTGTATATATTTCTCAACTTGTTTACTACTAAATGAAAGCTACAATTTCCACAAGTCTTAATGCTTTCCTAAGATTAAACAACTATTGTCGTAAATAGATTAAAGTGAGTGTACCTTCATCTGTGTTCCTATTCTGATAATCATATTTATTTTTGTCTGGCATTTTATGATCTAAGTTAACAGGAAAAAAGATTTAGATTAGAAAGTATTAAATACACAGAGAGGTACAGAGTGCTTCATTTTTGAAAAAAACTAATCACAATAGTCCATAAACTTAGAGCGACAAGTTAATCAAAAAATTCATCAATGTTATCCCATCAAGAGAAAAAATCTGATACTCCCTGAAGTCTGGTAAGAACACAAAGAGTTTTCAATGTAAAATCTTCTGCTAAGACTACAAGGTCCTTATGTAAATAATAAATTGCAGATATTAACCTTAAGACTGGGATCTAGCTTTCCGACAAAGCAAGCATCAACATAGTCTTTCCAGAACCGGGAGGACCTAAAAGCAGTGTCATCCTACGATGCATTACATAGAAGAAAGTTAGTGTTTAGATAAAATTCCTTCGGAAACTTAAACTTAGAAAGTCAAAAATAAATCATGTGAAAGTTAAGCCCATCTAGAAGGCATGAGGATTCCACTAACATCGTCAAGGATAGTGTATTGCTTCTTGTTATCTGGAAGTATACGAAAATGTTTAACCGCCCCTGTTAAGCCAAACAAAAATGAACATGATTAGATATACGTCTATGACCAGATATTGCAAAGACAGGAAGACACAATTCTATAGATGTAACCAGTGGCCTCTTGATCCGAATTATCTCTCTCACTCCCTTTACGAGAGGTCAAGAGTTCGTTCAACTAATAAAAAACTATATTAATGTACACATGAGTTTGTCTAGTATTACCTCCATTTACCAAGACTGAAATTGAAGAAAGAAGGCAGAGCTCTGCTTCCCACAAAAGCCTCTACTTCAACATGCATTTTCCTCAAATTTGACTTCAATTGTTGCCAATTGAACTCCAACCCTAGTAAAATCATCCCATCACAACCAGTAATAGAACCACAAATTTTATTTCTTAACAAAATCTTTCAATGACAACTAAAAACACAAAAAAGTAACACGAAATCAGAAATAGTCTAATACCTATCAATCCGATCTCTACGCTTTAACAATAACTTTTCATTATCTTTTTCAACAACTTTTACAAGTCTCTCCAACAAATCTCTCCTCTAATTTACTCCAAGATTATCGATGTCAACTTCATTAATAGATATAAACTGCAAAAACGTAAATAACTAATATCATAGCTAGAGGGAGGGAGGCAAGAGAGTTTAAATAGAAGAGGAATTGGAGGTTATACCTTAAACTTGAACCCGGACGCAGCTACAATTGGAAGAGGTACTTGAACCCAAATCGTTTCTCAAATCTTATTTGAACCTGAAACCCGAATCTGTTGCTCAAAACCCTAATTGAAACCTAATTGAACATGTTTTAGCAGAGAGGGAGAGAGGAATACGTTGAGAGCGGAAAGAGATAAGTGAGAGCGAGCGGTGTGTGTTGACCTAATTGATCCCTCTCTCATTTTTGGCTCGTTTCAAAATTTTGTTTGCCGTTTTCCCCAACAATTCAACCGCCCAACTTAGCCCGAAAATTAAGCCGCCCCCAGCCCAATTTTATTTTCTATTTAGTTTTCTTTTTTAAATTTTATAATTTTTTATATATTTTATAGGTTTTAATTATTATAATAAGTTTAATAATTTATTTAACATAAATTTGAAAGATTACAGGCTATTCTTTCTAGTAAGTATAATCTATTTATTTTTAAGCTTATTAAAAATATTTTATTATACATAAAATATAATGATTAGTTGTGGATTTTACTTTCTAAGAAAATTTAATATTTTTTTATAATCAATTAGTTTATAACTATTCGTAAAAGTATATAACTTTTTAAAATTATTCATTCATATGTCTATTCTGATTTTACTTTTACTCTCTAAATAAATAAATGAATTATTTAATTCAAATCAACTTTTTTTAAAATAAAATTTAATTTTCGGTTAAAATTTTTATTTTTTCAATAGTCTATGGTAACACAGTCTCTTGTGTTGCTCTGCGTAACACTTTGTGATCTATGCCAACATTGTCTTTTAGCTTTTGTAATCCTGTAATGCTAGTGTTGTTAGGATGAAAATTTCATACCTATAGTAACATATCTAAGGTAACGCCTATGCTCAAATGTAACGATCGGCCATCTATGGTGTAGTGTGGGGTTGATAAAAGAAGGGAAGGATGAAAAGAAGGAAAAATGACAGTAAGAAGAAGAAGAAGAAGAGAAGAAGAAGAAGACGAAGAAACGAAGAAAGAGGAAGAAGATGAGGAAGAAGATGAGAAGAAAAGAAAAAAAGAAGAAGAAGAAGAAGAAGAAGAGAAGAAGAAGAAGAAGAAGAGAAGAAGAAGAAGAAGAAAAGAAGAAGAAGAAGAAGAAGAAGAAAAGAGAAGAAGAAGAAAAGAAGAGAAGAAGAAGAAGAAGAAGAAGAGAAGAAGAGAAGAAGAAGAAGAAGAAAAGAAGAAGTAGATAGAAGAAGAAGACGAAGAAAGAACAGACCGGAAGAAGAAGAGGAAGAAGAAGAACGAAGAAGACAGAAGAAGAAGAACACAAATAAGAAAGAAGAAGAAAAGAAGAAGAAGACTAGTAAGAAGAAGAAGAAGAAGAAAATAAGAAGGAAGACTAAGAAGAAGAAGAAGAAGAGAAGAAGAAGAAGAAGAAGAAGAGAAGAGAGGAAGAAGGAAGAGGAAGAAGGAAGAAGAAGAGGAAAGAGGAAGAAAGAAAGAGGAAAGAAGAAGAAAGAAGAAGAAGAAGATGAAAGAAGAAGAAGAGAAGAACGAAAAGAAGAAGAAGAAAAGAAGAAGAAAGAAGAAGAAGAAGAGAGAAGAAGGGAAGAAAGAAGAAGAAGAAGAAGAACGAAGAAAAGAAGCAAGAAGGAAGAGAAGAAGAAGAAGAAGAAGAAGAAGAAGAAGAAGAAGAAGGAGGAGGAGGAGGAGGAGGAGGATGCAGGAGATGGAAGAGATACAAAGAAAACACCATTGGCCCACAACATTCAAAACCTTTCCAATCCAAACACAAACACCTATCCAAACATTATCTCAAAATATCCAAACCTCCAAGCCTAAGTACCTGTATAAACCAACTGCAGATTCTCTACTCAAAATTTCTATCAAAGCCAACCAAACCTTCTTGAAGAAAATCTCAAAGCCACCTTCATTCAAACCTCCAACCAAAACTCACTTTAAGTCTGCAGGGAGAAAACCAAAAATGATTCAAGTTGAAGCTGGTACACTTTGGGATTTCTTTAATCAAAATTACTTTCTACCTATCTCAGAAAATATAACAGATGATGACTATAATAATTAACTAGCTGAAGATATAGTCAAAGTTAGTGTTGTATCTTTGGGAGAAGTCAGAATTTACTTCAAGGATGGAACCTTCAATTTGTTGAGCAGGAAAGTTATTGATAATTACTCTTATGTAGAACTTGAGAGAGTGATTAGTTTGATAAATGCAAGGAATGCTTTTACAAGAATGAGGAAGGATGAGTTAGCTGAGAGGGCGAGAGAGAGAAATGAAAGACATGCAAGGGAAAAAGCTGAGAGCGAAGAAAATGAAAGAAAATATGCTCATGAAATTGAGATGTTTGAGCAAAGATCAAATGAACTAAAGGAAAAGGGATTGAGCAGGGTGTCTCCAAATGGTGTGTTTCTTTACATCAAGACTCACAAGCTATCAAGGTACAGACGAAATCATCTTGAAAGTTACTCCTTAAGTGAATGGCTCAAGCTGGTAGAAGCTCTAAGAAGAACTAAAATCATTGAAGAACTTGAATGTCTAGTTAGACTCAAAGACCTAATTAGAGAACAACCAGGCTATGAAAAATTCAGATGATCATGTAAATCAATTCTGCATGTGACTTCAAAAATGTATAAAAGTTGTACAGTATAAAATTTTCAGTCTTATTGTTTTTATTTTAGCTTGAGGTTAGTCTTGTTATTAAGCATGAATTTGTGATAAGAAATATTTTCACAAATTGGAGGAGATTTTTTTGCAAGTATGCTTGTGCATAACAAGACTAAGTCATATTGACAACCCAAAGGATAAGTTGTTTGATAATCTAATTGTATTCTGTAATTGTATTTCTTGAGTCTGTAAAAATGTTAAGTAAATTAGACTGGAGGATTTTTCTATGAACAATCATCAAGCTAGGGAATAAACTCTGGAAGAAGATTAATCTTGATCATGCCTCAGAGAAAAGTATGGAATCTTGGAGTTGAATAATGTTGTTATACAAGACATGCTTATATTATAACAAGACTAGGTCAAATTGACAGCCCTAAGAATTAGTTGTATGATAATCTAAATTTATATTTGGTACTGTATTACTTGAGTCTGTAAAAATGTCAAAGATTAGAGAGGAGTATTTTATGTAAACAGTCTCAAGCCTGAGAATAAACTATGGAAGAAGATCAAGAAGATCACGCCTCATAGAAATTGTGAAGAAGCTTGGAGTTGAATAAATCTGTTTTAGAAAATATATTCTAAGTCAAGATATCTACAAGTCACGCATCAAGTCATATGGAGAAGTCATTCGAGAACTCCAGAATGACTTATCGAGAAGTCTAAAATAGCTTATAGAGAAGTCTTAGAGTTATCGATAATCCAAATGAAGACATGAAGATTGGAGATATCAACAAGTCATTTCTGCATTAGAGAAATCAGAGATATCGACAAGTCAAAATAAAGATATGAAGATTGGAGATATCGACAAGTCAATTTTCTCATTAGAGATCTGAGAGATATCGACAAGTCAAAATTCCTATAGAGTTCTCAGAGATATCGACAAGTCAATTCTACATGCAGAAATTTGGAGACCTCGACAAGCTAAGTTCACTTATAGAGAACTCAGAGACCTCGACAAGTCAAAACACTTATAGAGAACTAAGAGATCTCGATAAGCCATTATACTTATCGAGATGTCAGTTCTCTATAGTTCAAACTGGAGATCTCGATATTAACCTGAAGTACAGAATACAGACCAGTTAAAGATCCAAGATTATCAATCCATAAACAAATCAATCACTAATTTGAAAAGTCTACAAAAGCATCTTGAAGATTACAAGATCAAAGGCCAAGATTAACTGAGAATGGAAAGTCACAGACAGGCACGATTTGCAAAGATATACTAAGCCAGAAATGGAAAGCTTTAGATAACTTAAAGTAGGGTTTAGTACTTGCTATTGCATGCTGTGTAAAACCCATGTTCACTAATCTATAAATTAAACACTGGTCCTTTGTTTTTAATTATAACAAAATATTTCTAGAATTTTTTGTAACTCTCTCAAGAAAGAAGTTGAGTTCTTTATCAACAAAGAACCCAGAAATTTGTAGCAAGACATACTTGATTTTAATATAAAATTAAATGAGTTTTGAAGATACTGTGTTTACGTGCATGTTTATTAATTATGTTTAAACACTACATCTCTACAAGTTAAATTGATTTATTCACCATATCCAAAATAGTTTAAAAAGCTTAAAAATATTAAAAACACATTCACCCCCCCCCCCGTGTTGTATTCATCACCCAACAAGTGGTATCTAAGCAAAATCTGAAAGCAAAAAGATTAAAGATCTTGGAAGAATTAATACACAGAAGCTTAGCAGTATCAAAATCCCTACCTTTGACATATCTAACTACACATTATGGAAAAAAATGATGTTGTTTTTAAGGATGGCCAACCCATTGTATGTTCAGATTCTCAAGAATGGCCCTTTCATCCCCATAAAAAGAATTGATGAATCTACAGATGGAGACATGGTCATTCTAGCTCATTATACTCCTAAAGATCCCTCACAATACACTAAACCTGAAAAGGAGAAAGTCTCTCTAGATAGTGGCTTGCAACCGATTTTAATAGAGTCACTTGATAATGTAATGTACAATAACATTATCAACTGTGACATATCCAAACAGATTTGGGAGAATATAGAAATTCTATGTGAAGGAACAGAGGAAGTTAGGTCAAACCAAAGAAGGATTTTGGTTTCTCAGTATGAGGGTTGTATGGCTAAAGCAAAGGAAGGAATTACTGAAGTTTTTGAGAGGTTCAATAAATTGATAAATGACTTGCAACTACATGATAAATATTATGAAGCTGAGGAGGTTAACCTAAAGTTCCTCCTAGCTCTTCCTGACCATCTTGTATAGAGAAGGAAGATATCTAAGCAGAATGACTTTGAAAGTTCTATATGGATTCTTGAAAACTTATGAACTTGAGATGCTACAGAGAAAGTCATTGAAAACACACCATGGACATATGGTTGATGGTTCCAGTGCTTTGATTGTACATGACATAGAAGAAAGTGAAGATAAGCAAGATAATCAAGTTCCATTTATTCAAGTTATGGAACAAAAGAACAAAGAACCTCAGAAGCAAGTTGTGTTAGAGCTGAAGGAAGATGAATACTACACCTTGGATGAGCTAGATGAAATGGACCAATCCATGGCTTACTTGACTAGGAAATTTCCAACATAAGAGTCAAGAAGCCAAGGTTTTTCAAAGGCAAGGGACAATCTTCCAACATCAATAATTGGAAACCAAATGCTAAATATAATTCAGCTAGCAAAGGTAGCTATAAAACAGGATATGTGGACAGATCAAAAATAATATGTTTCAACTGTGACGAGTTGGGTCACTTTGCTACTGAATGCAGAAAGCCCAGTAAGATAAAGAAGGATAAAGCTTACTTGGAACTAGAAGCAAAGTATGAAGCTCTCTTGAAAAAATAGTCTGGAAAAGCCTATATTGCAGAAGGGAAGAGATGGGATGACACTCATAATGATGATGAGGATGAAGAAGTTGGAAACTATGCACTAATGGCTTTTGAGCATGGAGAAGCATCCACTTCAAAATCAGAGGTACCAACTCTAACCACTATTGATTTAAATTCTAGTCAATATAAGGACACTATGGAAAAGATGAGTGTAGAGATGTTTCATATACACACTAGCATGTTAGCAGCTACTGAGGAGGTTAGTAGGCTAACAAAAGCTAATGATAAGCTTGAGAGTGAGAAGCAAAGACTTGATCTGCTGCTTATGGATCTTGACACAATCAAGCAAGAAAATGAATATCTGAAAAATAAGCTAAAGCGTGCTATTGAAATTGAAGCTGTGTTGAGGGAAAAGTTGGAAAATAATAAAGTGAAATTAAAACCTTACAGGAATGCATCTGAGTTGGTTGGTTTATATCATGAGAAGAACAAACCATGTACTAACATAGCTATTGGTCTTGATTATGATGCTTTGAACAACAACAAGAAAGTGGTAGGTGAGAAAGGAAAAACAACTGAAAGTGAAGATGTCCCAGCTATGTTGAGAAAGATTGGTTCACCAATGTTCAAAGCATGTGAAGTAAATTTTAGTGAAGAATAGTTGATCATAAAGCAAGAAATTGCTGATGAAGACAATGAACATAAAGATGAAGAAACAACTCCAACTTCCAAAGTTGAAATTGAAAACAAGCCCATGATCAACCACGATTCCAAGACACCTGTCAAGGAAGTTAAAACTGAAGATGCAAGAAAGAAGAAGAAGAATAGAAATGGGAAGATTGGGATAAACAAAGGCAACAACTTTGTATTTGTTGCAGATGCTCCAAGAAAATAATGTCAAAAAAGTGGCTTTGTGAATCATCTAACTCACCTTTGTAAAAAAGTTGTTAGCAAGCCAGTGGAAGGAGCATGCAAGTACAATAAAGCAAATGCAAATGATCCATACTCATTCTGTGACAAGTTTGACTGCATCCCTTGCAACTTGAAAGTGATGAAGAGTCGTCATAAGCTGAGAGTACACCTCAAAGAAGTGAATATTGGGTCTGCATCAAAAAGGGAGAATGCACAACAGTTCATG
This sequence comes from Apium graveolens, assembly GCF_009905375.1. Lineage (NCBI taxonomy): Eukaryota > Viridiplantae > Streptophyta > Magnoliopsida > Apiales > Apiaceae > Apium > Apium graveolens. Next base: position 70,547,130 of record NC_133647.1, read on the forward strand.
AACATCATTCTTTGTGAATCAACTCATTCTAATTCTGTACATTCGGTAAACAAGAAGAAAGTACCCAACACTGCTTGGATTGCTAAACACACTTAATCCTCATTGTGTGCAGGGCAAAAAGAAGAAATTCATATGGATCATAGACAGTGGATGCTCAAGACATATGACAGGTGGTATGGCCTTGCTATCACAATTTGAGGAGAATAATGGCCCATTAGTGAATTTTGGAGACAACAACAAAGGTTTCACAATGGGATATGGTAAATTAATTTCTGGAAATGTTGTCATTAAAGATGTAGCACTGGTAGCTAATCTTGAAGTGAATTTTCTTAGTGTCAATCAAATTGCAGACAAAGGATTCAAGGTTTCATTTGATAAAGGAGAATGCACTTTATCAGCAAAAAGACTGGTAAAGTTGCTCTAAAAGGAGAAAGGAAGGGAAGCTTATTTGTTACAGACTTGGACTCAAGAAATGAGGATGGAATATGTTGCTACTACACTAAGGCCTCTATAGAGCAAATCAATCTATGGCATAAGAAGCTATCTCACTTGAATTTCAAAGCAATAAACACTCTAGTCAAGAAGGACTTAGTGAGAGATATGCCAAACCTGGAGTTTACTCAAGATGAACTCCGTGATGCTTGTCAAAAGGGAAAAATGGAAAGATCAAGTCACAAGAGCTAAACTATGAATTCCATAAGTGCACCTTTACAACTTATTCACATGGATTTATTTGGACCAGTTAATGTCCTGTCAATTTCAAGAAAGAGATATGCACTTGTGATGGTGGATGACTACTCAAGATATATATAGGGTAGAATTTATGCACTCTAAAGATGAAACTCCACACATTATAATTGAATACATCAAGAAGATTGAGAAGCAGGCTGAAGATCATGAATGCGTGAAAAGATTGAGGAGTGACAATGGCACAGAATTTAGGAATGCAATCTTAAATGAATTATGTAAAGACAAAAGAATTGTTCAGGAGTTTTCAACTACAAGAACACCTCAGCAAAATGGGGTAGTTGTAACACCCCCAGATCCGGGGTCGGGGATCCGGGTCGTCACGGACTTTCTTTCCACAATATCACTTCACTTAATTAATAATAATAACCTTATGTTGTGATCCCACACTAACACACACCACAACCCATTATAGTCTCAGAGATGAAATTTAAATAAGTACAAGTCTTTGAATCCACAATTTAAAAGTTATTACAACCCAAAATGATTACTTGATAAATTTACAGTTAATTGCCATTATCTGCCATAAGTTATAATTATACATAATTGATTCTCAAGAGTAGATTGGTCTGATCTACAATAGATCTACCTCTGCAGCTATAGCAGCTACAACATCATCGGGAAGACGCGGGACACTTCCCACGCGCTTGCGCTAGGTCTGCTGGAGTCTGGCCATCTTTCCTAATTGTTGTTGTGTGATGAAGAAATAAAGCAAGAGTGAGCCTGACAGCTCGCAAGATAATATGTAGTGATAACAATAATATAAGTATCTAAATGGATACTTACTAGAATCTTTTATCAAGTGTAAGATAATTACTTACTAGATATAAGTAAAAACAAGGAATGAAGTTACCAATACTTCACTACACTTATATCATTTATAAAGCTACTTGAACTACCACCGTTCAAAGTATTATAAGTTTTTAAAAAAAACATCCCATAGATGAGACCACAAGTTAAGACTTGAATAGATTCAATCTTTGAAATATTATTGAATGAAATAAAGTTACGATATACTTTATTTAGTCTCGATATATATATATCCACATATATATCTCTTAAACATTTCCTGGAACCTCTGTTATGTAAAGTATGAACAGAGTTTGAAACATCCAATGAATTTTGGAAAGGAAAAGAATTTTGGCATAAACCAGATATCTTGCTGATCAGGCAAAGATACCAATAAGTAACCTTTTCTACTAGTAGATGGATGAATCCCCCACCGATCATCACCCTGGCCACATAAGGACCTTGTGCTGGACCGCCACCCGGCCTCTTACGCGTTGATGGACTGCCACCCAGCCACTTACACTTTGATAGACCGTACCCCGGCCTGTCGCTTATTCCGACTCAATTAGATGGGCTTACTTCCCGAACATTGGGCAAGGAATCAATTCATTTATCAAAACAGCAACCTTGTTGCGAATATAAAATACACCATAGAGCCGGATCCCTCAGGTTTTGAGCGAGTATTTAAATCCCCTTAAAAGGAAGATCTTAAATATAAAAATGAGTTTTGGGATCCGCTCTAACTTTTAAAAATCATTTTGAAGACTCGAAAACACTTTAAAGAGTGTTTGGAGTAATACTGATTTAATGAAGTAAATCAGTCCCAATATATTTAGAAAATGTCTGAATATTATTATTTAAATAATATTCTCATAAAGAATAATCTTTATACAAATAATTGAAGTAGAAGTTGTAAGACTTATACTTGAAATGAGTATTAAATAACCAAAGATATACTTATACGAAAGTACTATCTTTATTTGAATAATCGAAAATAAGTTTGATTATCGAAACATTATTCTTTAATAAAATAAAGAATATTATTAAATAATAAGCGGAGTCATAATACCTCGAATGAATATTATAAATAATATTCATAAAATAAAGGAGTCATACATCCTCAAATGAATATCAAAGTAATATTCAATAATAATATAAACTGAGTCATAAGCCCTCGAATGAATATTCAAATAATATTCAAATAATAAAATAAACTGAGTCATAAGCCCTCGAATGAATATTCAAATAATAAAATAAACTGAGTCATAAGCCCTCGAATGAATATTCAAATAATATTCAAATAATAAAATAAACTGAGTCATAAGCCCTCGAATGAATATTCAAATAATAAAATAAACTGAGTCATAAGCCCTCGAATGAATATTCAAATAATATTCAAATAATAAAATAAACTGAGTCATAAGCCCTCGGATGAATATTCGAAATAATATTCAATAATAAAATAAAGGAGTCATAAGTCCTCGGATGAATATTCGAAATAATTTTCAATAATAAAATAAAGGAGTCATAAGTCCTCGGATGAATATTCAAAATAATATTCAATAATAAAATAAAGTTATCGAATAAACCTTATTCGTAATAGTTTTGAAAACTATAACCATATATATATATAAATATATATATATAATCTACTCGGGATCCTCGACTCCTGGTTTTAGAAAATGTTTTCACCTTTGGGTCCCTATACTAAGGGTATATGCAATTTACCGCTATTCTCTAGCATAGGTATTATCAACTGAACCAACAGATATATATGGCAAGAATACGAAACAGGCATGCATATGTACCATATCACATGCTACAATATATCGCAAGAATTTGCTAATATAACCGTCATGCATCTATTACAAGATAATGCATATACAAATGTATACATCACAACAACAGTATAACGGATAGAAAACTTGCCTGAGCGACTGGGGGTTACGAATGGCTCGGGACGAGTCTGGTAACCTATAAACAACAAGTAAGTTGGAATTAAACCAAAGTCACTTGTAAATCTATACTTTAACTAACTTAGACTCTAACGCTTGTTTTGCGCTTACTGATTTGCTTAAGTCACCCGGGTACCCGCGGCTCCACCATTTTTAATAATTTAACCTTTACGAGTTTTAAGGCGATTCCTTCGCGAGTGTCTTACCAACTGCCTAACACACTTACCATAAATGTTTCATGCATTAATTAACCCTTTTTGGTCTTTAACCTATGTTTCAAAGTAAGGCGAGGGGAAAAGTTTCGTTCGCGAAACGCCGTTACTTGAAACGGTCGTTTCTCCTAAACCGTGCATCGGAATCGAACGAACTACATATCAAAACGAAGCTCGTAACATGAGCTATCTAAACATGGCAGTGGTCATAATCTAGCAGGGGGTTCTCGGGTCCTAATGCTATGCACAAAAACAGTCCAAAGAAAATCGGACGTTACGATGGCTATGTTTACGCGATTTCCAATATTTTAAACCATTCAAAACCCTCCCAATTCAACCTCAAATCTAACATACAACCAACATCCATCCTTATCACATCATAACAACCTCAACCAATTCAATTTTAACATTCATACTTATGCCTAAGCTTAACTTTAACCATACTTAAGTTCTTTTAATCAAAACCACAACATTTACCATTCCATTTCACTACCATTTCAATTCCCAAACTCTAATCACAACAACAAGCTACAATATCATCCTACTAATCAAAATCATCTTATAATACATAGGAATCTAGGGTTTGGAGATGGTATACCTTCCTTGAAGTGGTGGGAGGAGCTAGGAAGCCTTAAGAAGCTTTGAGAAGTCTTAGGAATGCTTGGATCTTCAAGGAAAACAAGAAAAACTTCAAGTTAAAAACTTGAAAACAGTATTCATAGTCTTCTTCTTTGATTAAATGAAGAAGATGGAGAAGGAATTGATGGCTTAAACTCATGATATAGCCCTAACTAAGCATGAAGATGATTAGGGAATTAACTCACCAATTTAGGAAGCTTGGATCTTTGATTTTGAATTTCTTGCTCTTTTGAATAGTAAAAAGCCGAGAGCTTCTTCAAGAACAAGCCTTGGTTCTTTTTGATTTTGATGAAAATGATTTTACTTGGCTTGGTTGCTTTGTTTTTGTGTTTGATTTAGTCAATTACCTTGTTGCCCTTGAATTTGTGTGGTTAAAAAGCCACCACACCTCCTTCCTTCCCATGTCATGCTTGTGTCATCCTCATGATGTCATCCTCCCCTCCTTGTCCTCTTTCTATTGGTTGGATGACATCATCCCCACTAATCCCTTTGATTAACTTCCTGATCATTTGCCTAATGACCGCTGATCTGTTATACGGTTCGCTTAACTTTCGTTTTCGTTTATCGTTTGAAGGATCATACCCGGGATCTTATTACTTAGGTTCCCTTAACCTTTCTCAATACATTATATTCCTTTTTATGATCCTCTATTATAATCCTTTAATTTAAATCCGTTTTATCCTGTTACCTTATACTCAATCCTTTCCGTATCTAGTGGATTTCCGGGAAAAATCCAAGTGTTCGGAAATTGGATTCCGACGATCTTTACATACACTTATATACCACATAGAGTACTAATAATATCCCAGAAGATCAATAACAGAACCCCTACATAGTGTGGCATGAAAAGTTTTCTCATTCAACAAAACACTATTCATAAGGGTTTCAAAAATTTTCCAAAAATTGGGGTTATTACAGTCTCCCCTCCTTAAAAGGATTCCGTCCCGAAATCAGATAGAAATGAATAAGGATACCTTCTTAGTATTGCACTTTCTAACTCTCAAGTCAATTTTCCCACATTGTGGTTCTACCACCAAACTCCGCCTAGTTTGATAACCCTTCTCCTAAGCACTTGTTCCTTTTCACTCTATAACCCTTCTTGGTTGCTCCATATAGGTTACGTCGGGTTGCGTGTCTATGCACTCATATGCCCCTATTTGTCTGGCATCCGAATTACACTTCCTTAACATTGATATGTGGAACATGCTATGAACTTACTACATGTTCGGGGGTAGGGCTAGCTCATATGCTAACTTCCGAAAACGTCTTAATATATCCAAGGGTCCAACAATTGGTGGACTTAGCTTTCCTTTCTTTCCGAATCTCATTAATTCTTTTCAAGGGAATACTTTTAACAATACAAGGTTACCTCCTTCCTATTCTTTGTCCTTTCGTGTCAAATCGACATACTTCTTATGTCCTTCCTGGCTACTACCAGTCGTCCTCTGATTAGATCTATTATATCCCTGGTCCTTTGGACTACTGCGGGTCCGAGCATCTTGCACTCTACAACTTCATCCTAACATAAGGGAGATCGACATTGTCTTCCCTCAAGGATCTCATAAGGCGATACCTCAATACTGACATATGATCTATTGTCGTAAGATAACTTAATCCGCATTAAGTGATCATTCCAAATTCTTTCAAGTCTATTACACAGACTCTCATCATAGCTTCTAATCATTATAGCTTTTGCTTCTCACTACCCATCCTTTTTCCCAGTTCGTAGTCGCTACTACCTTCCGTTCCTAATATTATACTAGTTACACTTTTGCTCGCTAGCGTTCTATAACTTTTTAATAACCACGTCAACCTTAGTATCACGAATGTGTTTCCATTCCGCATACTACCACCACTTTATTACTCCTTTTTAAGTTGTTTCTATTTTCCAAAATTTGATCAATCAAATAGAAATAAAGGAATTTGTTGAGAGATCACTATGATCATGAACACTTGTTATATCGCATAGTTAGTACAGAAGGTGGCCAGCCTTTAGTACTTGACAAGCAACTAAACAATAGATGGTATCCTACTAGGCTTCTATCACAAAGATAGATAGTCATTCGGCAATACCTCCCCTTCTGGAAGGGTTGTTCTTCTCAGCTTACTTGAAATGAAAAGAAGATAAAAGAACGAACTGAAGAGAATTGTATATATGTAAAAAAAATATTGCCATAAAATATCTGGCTTGGAATCTACCTCTGAACTATAGAGGTTTGTCATAGGAGAACAAAACATATATGTATTTATCTCAACATCAAGTATTATAGCATCGTATTTCACATGCCTAAATATTTGCTATTCCGTCCATCATTCTATGGACCCATGCTCTTCCTCGAGCTTATACACAATCACCTTTGAAACTCCCTCGATTTCGAAAATCGAACCTGGGATCTCATTCTAGACATCATCGTTACTAGAGTTCTATGCTTGCATCACAACCTTCCTCGTATAATAATACGGCTCTCTATTGATAAGAAAGAATAAATATTCAATAGGTAGATACTCTACTTAATTAGTCTATCAATGATAACTTATACACTACCACTACCCGATTAGTGGTATTCAATCTCAACATCCATTCCAATACAACTCTCACGGTTGTAATCAGCTCATTACTCGCAGAATCATTGCTGCCTTACTATGGTCCACCACTGACCTACTGTAGTCATTCATTTTCCATGAAGTCTTAATAGCTAACCATACGGAGTCCATACATCTCGTATCTAATTCTCCTAAGGAGTTAACATAACCACCAATTACAATTCATGAAGAACACTCCAAACTCTGACGTACTTTCATGACATGAAGCAGATAAAATTACAGAAGAGTTTCAATCAAAGCAACGATAGCAGGTTAATACCATTTTTAGTCATATGCCTTAAATAGAAGACTTAACTCAAAGGTTCGTTTAGTCCTTTTTGAATCATGGTCCTGGATTATTCTCAAGATAGTACCTCCTAAGATAGATAGCTCGCTCATGGCGATTACACGAATTAAACCTTTACTAACTACTATTACGGTTGGGTATTGCACAGTCATCAGAAGGAATGACAATCTTCCAATCCAAAATACAACCATCACAGCTTTAACCATCATCACTGTATCCCTCTCGCACGAGCGCCTATAATTATCCTCTTACATTTAAAGTGTCGGCCACCTCTTTGGCCTTTCCTGATAGTAATATTTCCTTACAATCAATGTCGTCTTAACCACTTTCATAAATTTTCTACCCTATTTCCGATCACTGCTTGAGTGAAGATGTTTTCCTTAAAATCAGATGGGAAAAAAATATCACCATTTTTCTATAAGTTATTGCTCAGTCTTTAGAGGCTAATCACTGTCAAGACTGACTCTCAATCATACTTAGAACATCTTTTATCCTAGGCCCTAATTGCCCTGAACAATTTCGACCTTTACCGGTTCGATCCATACTTTCTCGTGGTTTAACACATGCCCCACTTGGCATCATTATAATTATGTCATATTTCCTTTATTAACATTTTTATTCTTGAGAATTTCGAATATTTCCTTTCTCCTTGTAAACCCTCTAAGGTTATCCTTCAATCGTTCCTCCTGTATTCCCTATATACAGGGCATATCAAAATACCATTTACTATTACTAGAACCATTGTCTATACACTTCTGAAAATTTCTCCACTGATTCTTAAAGGTTGTTGTTACATTAACCCTTTCCAAATCATACTGTTAAAACTCATAATGTCCCTATTAAGGGTGAAATTCCAACCTTTATGCATTCCCCTAGGATTCATTTTAAGTTACCGATGTTCTATTCTTAATTCCACCTTTAAAAGGTACCTGCATCCTTCCATGGATAAATCAAGTCATATATCCTTGATAGATTATCTTATTCATCATTTCCACCTCGATAGTCTATACCTAACTTCATAATAGCATCCTTATTCAAATTGGGGTCAATCCATATGGCTTCCAAAAGATAACAATGGTCATCCGCTTCTCTTTCCTGATTTGGTAATGATAACATGGATATTCTGGAAGATATTGGTCATGTTCAACGTGAACTTCTTCTTAATAATTCCTTATTTACTTTTGTTGTTTATCTCAACAGTTACCTCAATGTTGGGATATCTTTCATACCTGACGTCTCCCTTTCTGGGTATCGAGCCACCGTTCTTACACTTCACATTCTTGAAGGTCACTTCCTTCATCCAATTTTTCCTAATTTCTTACTTCCTTGTCTCCTCAGTCTATCCGCGTCTCATTATTTATCCTTCGAACTATTTCAAGGTTTCCTCGAATCCTCCCAACTTAAAGGGGATAAAGTATATTTATCTCTTATTCCTTCAACCATCAATTTAACTCATGGTGAATCACCCTCATCCTGACGATTACATACTTTTCTATTTCTATTGCTACGAGTCTTTAGGGTTTCCTCATACCCAACTTCCTTATCATTCCTCAAACTCTATTGCCTTTATATTCCTTTCCACTTCAGTTTCTTTTTATTTTCCTTTCTCTTATCATTATTTCATGAACCAACACAACATAAGCATTGATTTCAAATATCCCGTCATTCTGGATTCGTGTCCTCAAAACGAATCTTGATAACTTTTACAACTTAGATTCATAATTCATCATACTCATCCGCTTTTGTTCTAGCTCCAAAGCTTTTACACTACCTCCATAACCTTGGGAAGTACTTTCCCGAAAATAATTGTCTGAACTTAAATCAGTTTATTATAATCTCTTGCTCCGTGCCTTCCTTGGCCTTTCACCAGCGGGTGGCCTCTCTCTTAGGAGGGTAAGTGATAAAAATAGTCTTTTGTGATTCGTCAATCATTTAGAATCTTAAATGATTCATGTATTTCCTTTAGCCAGGCTCTTGCCTCGACTGGGTCAGCTTGTTCCTTGGAACTCTGAGAGCTTAGCGACTGAAAGGTCCTGAAAGAATTTCTCACCGCATTGTTTCCTCAGGGTGGTGGTTGGGGATAATAGTCTAAGTTCTGTCTAGACAGGTCCATGAATTACCGTATAGGAGTACCGTCTCAGGTCTCCTTTCCTTACTCGACTTTCTGTTTCCTTAGTATGAAATGTTTCATCCTACTCCCCATAATTGGGGTCATCTTTTAATTTACAATCCTCATTTTCCACTTCATTATGTTATGGGTTCCTTCTATCTTGATGGCGACCTCCCTGACCAGGGTTTTCTCTAAATCTTATTCCTCAAACTAGCTTTCATCTAAGATTTCATCTTTAGGCTCTTGAACATTTGGAACCCAAATTCTGTAGGAATACCTCATTATTCCTTTATCATCTTTCTCGGTATTAATCTTTTATCTAATTGTTGGCTCTCTGCCTTCATTCATCACTTTTTCTGGCACAATATGCTCTTTTCCAATAATTCGGTCTCTATTGCAATCTCAAACAGCTTTTCGGTACCGGCTCCGGTTACCTTCACTACTATTTCCAAAATCTCTTATAAACTCTCCCAAAGGCATTATCATCTTGAGTCTCTCCTTTTTACTAAGGGCATCAGCCACCACATTGGCTTTCCCCGAATGATAAAGAATCTCCCAATAATTATTCTTGATTAGCTCTAACTGCCTCCTCTGGCATATGTTGAGCTCTTTCTACGTGAAAATGTACTAGAGCACTTATGGCTGAGGTAATTCTCGCACTTCTCTCCATACAAGTAGTGCCTCCAATCTTTAGGGTAAAACTATTGCCACGAGCCTAAGCTCATGGGCGGGGATATCGAATTTCATATTACCTTAATTGTCTTGACATGTACGCGATTACCTTACCGTGCTTCATAAGCACGCACCCTAAGCCCTTGTGCGAAGCGTCACTACACTTCACAAAATCTCCTTTTCCATCCGGCAATGCCAGCATAGGGGCCATCACCAACCTCTGCTTCAGTTCTTGAAAGCTGTTCTCGCATTTCTCTGTCCATTCGAACTTCTCAGTCTTACGAGTAAGCCGCGTTAAAGGGCTACTATTTTTACAAACTTGAACGAACCTCCGGTAGTCGACCTAACCATGGTCATCAATTCATCAGTGGTCCTTTATTCATTCTTGTCAGGATCCTTCATGGGATCCTCCTCAACAACTATCCCTTCTAGGACAACATCCTTAACTGCTACATCCTCAATATCAACATCATCCGGTCCTGCATTAGGACACTCTATCGGATCCACAATCCGATCTCCAATTAGTAATAAAACATCATCGCGTTGTTGCTCCTCGACCTCAGGGTTCGGAGTCCCTCTACTCTACACGATAATGAACTACGCTTCTATCGCTACATTTATAAGGGTTCCCATAAGGGTTTTAACTGTCAGTACTACGTTAGGTAGTCCGACTATGAACTTGGCAAGAGTTCTTATTATCTTAGTGAACTTATTATCTTAACGTCCCATCATCTCTGAGGTTTATAACGCTTAGCTCTGATACCATTTCTGTAACACCCCCAGATCCGGGGTCGGGGATCCGGGTCGTCACGGTCTTTCTTTCCACAATATCACTTCACTTAATTAATAATAATAATCTTATGTTGTGACCCCACACTAACACACACCACAACCCGTTATAGTCTCAGAGATGAAATTTAAATAAGTACAAGTCTTTGAATCCACAATTTAAAAGTTATTACAACCCAAAATGATTACTTGATAAATTTACAGTTAATTGCCATTATCTGCCACAAGTTATAATTATACATAATTGATTCTCAAGAGTAGATTGGTCTGATCTACAATAGATCTACCTCTGCAGCTATAGCAGCTACAACATCATCGGGAAGACGCGGGACGCTTCCCACGCGCTTGCGCTAGGTCTGCTGGAGTCTGGCCATCTTTCCTAACTGTGAGCCTGACAGCTCGCAAGATAATATGTAGTGATAACAATAATATAAGTATCTAAATGGATACTTACTAGAATCTTTTATCAAGTGTAAGATAATTACTTACTAGATATAAGTAAAAACAAGGAATGAAGTTACCAATACTTCACTACACTTATATCATTTATAAAGCTACTTGAACTACCACCGTTCAAAGTATTATAAGTTTTTAAAAAAAAACATCCCATAGATGAGACCACAAGTTAAGACTTGAATAGATTCAATCTTTGAAATATTATTGAATGAAATAAAGTTACGAGATACTTTATTTAGTCCCGATATATATATATCCACATATATATCTCTTAAACATTTCCTGGAACCTCTGTTATGTAAAGTATGAACAGAGTTTGAAACATCCAATGAATTTTGGAAAGGAAAAGAATTTTGGCATAAACCAGATATCTTGCTGATCAGGCAAAGATACCAATAAGTAACCTTTTCTACTAGTAGATGGATGAATCCCCCACCGGTCATCACCCTGGCCACATAAGGACCTTGTGCTGGACCGCCACCCGGCCTCTTACGCGTTGATGGACTGCCACCCAGCCACTTACACTTTGATAGACCGTACCCCGGCCTGTCGCTTATGCCGACTCAATTAGATGGGCTTACTTCCCGAACATTGGGCAAGTAATCAATTCATTTATTAAAACAACAACCTTGTTGCGAATATAAAATACACCATAGAGCCGGATCCCTCAGGTTTTGAGCGAGTATTTAAATCCCCTTAAAAGGAAGATCTTAAATATAAAAATAAGTTTTGGGATCCGCTCTAACTTTTAAAAATCATTTTGAAGACTCGAAAACACTTTAAAGAGTGTTTGGAGTAATACTGATTTAATGAAGTAAATCAGTCCCAATATATTTAGAAAATGTCTGAATATTATTATTTAAATAATATTCCCATAAAGAATAATCTTTATACAAATAATTGAAGTAGAAGTTGTAAGACTTATACTTGAAATGAGTATTAAATAACCAAAGATATACTTATACGAAAGTACTATCTTTATTTGAATAATCGAAAATAAGTTTGATTATCGAAACATTATTCTTTAATAAAATAAAGAATATTATTAAATAATAAGCGGAGTCATAATACCTCGAATGAATATTATAAATAATATTCATAAAATAAAGGAGTCATACATCCTCAAATGAATATCCAAGTAATATTCAATAATAATATAAACTGAGTCATAAACCCTCGAATGAATATTCAAATAATATTCAAATAATAAAATAAACTGAGTCATAAGCCCTCGAATGAATATTCAAATAATAAAATAAACTGAGTCATAAGCCCTCGAATGAATATTCAAATAATATTCAAATAATAAAATAAACTGAGTCATAAGCCCTCGAATGAATATTCAAATAATAAAATAAACTGAGTCATAAGCCCTCGAATGAATATTCAAATAATATTCAAATAATAAAATAAACTGAGTCATAAGCCCTCGGATGAATATTCGAAATAATATTCAATAATAAAATAAAGGAGTCATAAGTCCTCGGATGAATATTCGAAATAATATTCAATAATAAAATAAAGAAGTCATAAGTCCTCGGATGAATATTCAAAATAATATTCAATAATAAAATAAAGTTATCGAATAAACCTTATTCGATTAATAGTTTTGAAAACTATAACCATATATATATATATAAATATATATATATATATATATATAATCTACTCGGGATCCTCGAATCCCGATTTTAGAAAATGTTTTCACCTTTGGGTCCCTATACTAAGGATATATGCAATTTACCGCTATTCTCTAGCATAGGTATTATCAACTGAACCAACAGATATATATGGCAAGAATACGAAACAGGCATGCATATCTACCATATCACATGCTACAATATATCACAAGAATTTGTTAATATAACCGTCATGCATCTATTACAAGATAATGCATATACAAGTGTATACATCACAACAACAGTATAACGGATAGAAAACTTGCCTGAGCGACTGGGGGTTACGAATGGCTCGGGACGAGTCTGGTAACCTATAAACAACAAGTAAGTTGGAATTAAACCAAAGTCACTTGTAAATCTATACTTTAACTAACTTAGACTCTAACGCTTGTTTTGCGCTTACTGATTTGCTTAAGTCACCCGGGTACCCTCGGCTCCACCATTTTTAATAATTTAACCTTTATGAGTTTTAAGGCGATTCCTTCGCGAGTGTCTTACCAACTGCCTAACACACTTACCATAAATGTTCCATGCATTAATTAACCCTTTTTGGTCTTTAACCTATGTTTCAAAGTAAGGCGAGGGGAAAAGTTTCGTTCGCGAAACGCCGTTACTTGAAACAGTCGTTTCTCCTAAACCGTGCATCGGAATCAAACGAACTACATATCAAAACGAAGCTCGTAACATGAGCTATCTAAACATGGCAGTGGTCATAATCTAGCAGGGGGTTCTCGGGTCCTAATGCTATGCACAAAAACAGTCCAAAGAAAATCGGACGTTACGACGGCTATGTTTACGCGATTTCCAATATTTTAAACCATTCAAAACCCTCCCAATTCAACCTCAAATCCAACATACAACCAACATCCATCCTTATCACATCATAACAACCTCAACCAATTCAATTTTAACATTTATACTTATGCCTAAGCTTAACTTTAACCATACTTAAGTTCTTTTAATCAAAACCACAACATTTACCATTCCATTTCACTACCATTTCAATTCCCAAACTCTAATCACAACAACAAGCTACAATATCATCCTACTAATCAAAATCATCTTATAATACATAGGAATCTAGGGTTTGGAGATGGTATACCTTCCTTGAAGTGGTGGGAGGAGCTAGGAAGCCTTAAGAAGCTTTGAGAAGTCTTAGGAATGCTTGGATCTTCAAGGAAAACAAGAAAAACTTCAAGTTAAAAACTTGAAAACAGTATTCATAGTCTTCTTCTTTGATTAAATGAAGAAGATGGAGAAGGAATTGATGGCTTAAACTCATGATATAGCCCTAACTAAGCATGAAGATGATTAGGGAATTAACTCACCAATTTAGGAAGCTTGGATCTTTGATTTTGAATTTCTTGCTCTTTTGAATAGTAAAAAGCCGAGAGCTTCTTCAAGAACAAGCCTTGGTTCTTTTTGATTTTGATGAAAATGATTTTACTTGGCTTGGTTGCTTTGTTTTTGTGTTTGATTTAGTCAATTACCTTGTTGCCCTTGAATTTGTGTGGTTAAAAAGCCACCACACCTCCTTCCTTCCCATGTCATGCTTGTGTCATCCTCATGATGTCATCCTCCCCTCCTTGTCCTCTTTCTATTGGTTGGATGACATCATCCCCACTAATCCCTTTGATTAACTTCCTAATCGTTTGCCTAATGACCGCTGATCTGTTATACGGTTCGCTTAACTTTCGTTTTCGTTTATCGTTTGAAGGATCATACCCGGGATCTTATTACTTAGGTTCCCTTAACCTTTCTCAATACATTATATTCCTTTTTATGATCCTCTATTATAATCCTTTAATTTAAATCCGTTTTATCCTGTTACCTTATACTCAATCCTTTCCGTATCTAGTGGATTTCCGGGAAAAATCCAAGTGTTCGGAAATTGGATTCCGACGATCTTTACATACACTTATATACCACATAGAGTACTAATAATATCCCAGAAGATCAATAACAGAATCCCTACATAGTGTGGCATGAAAAGTTTTCTCATTCAGCAAAACACTATTCATAAGGGTTTCAAAAATTTTCCAAAAATTGGGGTTATTACAGTAGTTGAGAGAAAGAACAGAACACTAGCAGAGGCTGCTAGAACAATGCTGCAAGATGCAAATTTGCCAACTATTTTTTGGGAAAAAGTTGTCAACACTACATGCTACACTCAAAATAGGCATCTCTTCAACAAGAATCTTGGTAAATCACCCTACTCAATCTTATCAAGAAGGAAGCCTACTGTAAAACATCTTCATGTGTTTGGAAGCAAGTGCTATGTTCTTAAGGACAACTCTGAATATATGGGAAAATTTGACTCTAAAGTTTTTGAGATAATTTTTCTTGGATATTCATTGGAGAAAACTGCATGCAAAGTCTATGTGATTGAACCGAAGAAAATTATGGAAAGCACAAATGTTACTTTTGATGATGAAAAATGTCCAGGCTTGGAATGCCTTAGTAAAATAAAGCTGAGACCCTACAATTTGAAAATCTCAAGATTAATAGTGACTCTGAGGATGAAGCTGAAGTCAACACATATTACAGAATGGATAAAGAGTCAACTGAACAAGTGAATCATGAAAATGGAAGCTCATCTCATGTACCTGAATTTGATAGCACAAACTCAGGGGGAGAAAGAGAAAAATATTCTGCAAGTCATGCCAATGGTGAAGAAAATGCAGAAAACTCAAGTCAACAAACTCACACCAGAAAGTGGGATAGAAAGCACACTAAAGAAGCAATTATTGGTGATCCAACTCTTGGGGTGAGGACTAAAAGTGCAAATGCAAATGAATGTCTACATGCATATTTTCTTTCACAAGTTGAGCCAAAGAAAACTGAAGAAGCTCTACTTAATCCTGATTGGATATCTGTTATGCAAGAGAAGCTAAATCTATTTGAAAGGAACAAAGTTTGGGAACTGGATCCTGCACCAAAGAATAGAAGTGTAATTGAATCAGAGTGGGTATGCGGGAACAAGATGGATGAAAATGGAATTGTCACCAGAAAAAAAATAAGGTTGGTTGCAAAAGGCTACTCACAGGAGGAAGGAATTGACTATGATAAAACTTTTGCTCCAGTTACAAGACTTGAAGCAATAAGGATCTTTAATGCATTTGTTGCACACTCAAGTTTTAAAGTATATCAAATGGATGTCAAGAGTGCTTTCCTTAATGGTGAGTTGGAAGAAGAAGTTTATGTGCAACAACCACCAGGCTTTGGTGATCCAAAATTTCCAGATTTTGTATACAAGTTGCTCAAGGCTCTCTATGTGACGCCCTCCAAACCCGGGGTCTAGATTTGGGGGTCACTAGCCACTAAGCTATAATAAAATAATCACAACGGAATAATATAATAAATATGACCCCTTGCATGCACTGGATCGATCATAGGTTATAGTATGGAACAAGCACTAATACAAACCCACTATTATTATAAACCGTAAGTCTAATTAGTTTTACAGATTATTCAAATTATATTACAAACCTCTAAACTATTCAAGCATCCCAAAATAATATACCTGGAAAACACACCAAACTATCTACAAGCACTTAACTTCATGTCAAACCTGGAACTCAAGCCTGCTCTGGCTTAGCTGAAAGATTAGATTGATAAACAAGTATGAGCGAAAGAAATGCTCAGCAAGCAGTATAAAATGTGCTTAAAATGATAAACCATATTTTGATAATAACTGAATAACATGATAAAATCAGTGATATTTGATCAATAATAAAAGCTTCATAAACTATCAGCAATAAACGAATTTTTTTTTAGATTGGAATCTAACTCCGACGGACGAACTATTACATGCTGATCAGCACGTGTGATAGCACAAGGTCATGATTCATAGAAACATATCCCCAAAACACGAGTACTCAAATAAAAGGCAATATATCTGCTTGTGGCATAAATTGTGTTATAATATTGCAAATAACACATAGAAATAGCCCTTCACTGGACCGTCCGTCCCGGTCACTTATGCATTCATCCAATCCATAAAACATTTTGATCAAAGGAGTCGAATCAAACGACATCCTTAACAATATAACTCCCCATTTCTCATGGTCCAGAGCTATCTCAACAATCGATGGCGAAAAAACTAGAACAATTAGTTATTCGCTAATCTCAATTCAAAGTTTTGCAGTTTAGAGTAATTTGTAGCGCAATATAAAATATTTAACTATTCTGAACTTAGAATATTATGGAAATTGAAAGAATAAGGTTCAGAGTCAATATCACTTGAATGATAAGTGAAGATATAAATACTTGCATAATATGATTCGAAATACACGTCACTTGAACGATAAGTGAAGTTAGGGGTACTTGCCTGGTATGCTCGATAACCTCTTACTATAATTCTGCTTATAGCTGCTAGCTACTATCTCCGTCTAACACTTGACCGCACTCCTTGCTACTCGATTCTATAAACAAAAGGACTATCTTAATTGACAGAACCCAACTCAATTGATGTAACTATACGTCTTCACATCTACCCGATCGTTTATAACTAAGCATGGCATTTTAAAATTGTAAACAGATAGCATGCATATCAAATAGCACGTAATCATAGTATTCGTATAACACGTAATCACATAATTCATGTAACATATAAGTCAGATCATTAAAAGATATGTCTCAGTGCGTTCAGAATTAAAATCAAGTCAATATTAGCATTTACTGATCAAATACCAATTCAAACTGATACACAAATCAAATGTCATTGCAATACAAAAGAAATTAGGACTTAAAGTATTTTTATTGGAAGCGTAGTATTTTTCTGAGTCTATACACGTTCGTTTCGTATTAAACGGACGAACGGTTTAATTATTGCGAATAAAATAAGAATTAAAAAGAATTAAATCAATTAATAATAATATTAATTGACTTTTAAATACCAAAATATAATTTTTAAAAGCTTAAAAAAAATTTAGGAATTATTTGAATTAATTAAAATAATTTAAATTTATTTAACTATTTATAAATAAAATTAACTTATTAAACGATTTTAATCAATTAACTAAATTCATAAATAATTAACTAAAATAAATTATAAATAATTAAATAAAAAATAGATTTTTGAAAATAATAAAAGAAAATAATTTTAGGAATTTAAAATAATTAAGAAAATATTTTTTAGAAGTCAAAATAATAATTAAATGATTTTGAAAAATTAAAAGAAATGATTTAAAAAAACAGAAAATGAATTTTGATTAATTTTTAAATAAGAAAAGCTGGAAACACAATTCAAATTAGGAGTTAGGGTTACAGGGGATTAAACCCGGGTCAAAAGAAATAACCCACCGGGACGCCAAGAACCCGGCCGGGTCGCCAAGAACAACCCGCCAGATTTCTGGAAAACCCAGAAACCGGTGAGTTCTCCGGCGGCCATGGCGGAAGTTCGCCAAAGCCCAGAACGATCCAAACAAGCTCGTCTTAATCGGTTTTAACAGCAAACTCATTTCAAATCATGATACAATTAACTCTGTCAACCCAGAATCCATAAACATCACCGGAGTTGTGATCTCCAGTCAAATGCTTCCGTTTTTCGACGAACAAATCGGAAAAATCGAATTCGCTCGATTCTAAACCAAATCGACTGTTCTACATATCAATACAAAGCTCGGACAACATACAATCCATCTACATAACTTTAAACATTCACAACAGTCCATATAATTCCAGAAATCTAAAATTAAAATATCAAAACTCAAGAACACAGTATAATCGATTTCGAACTAAAACAAATCAACCAACTACTCAAATCGATTGCAAATATCATTCTAAAGCCAGTGGTAGCATCAAAATCAACCCAGAATCATCCAAAATTAAAAACGATTTCCAAGAATAAAAACATAAAAATTGACTTTTCGAATTACTATACCTCAGATCAAGATGTTGATATCAATGGAAAGCTCTCGTCGAGAGGATGATTTTGATTACTAGAACGTCTGATTTGGTTCCCTAACTCGATCAAAAATCGTGATTGAAGTTGCTGCAGAAATTTTCACCCCCAAAAACTGTTCTTGGTTTTATAATTTTTCTGAAATTTCTTTATAAAAAAATCAATAAAATAACTGATTGGCTGGTATTTATATTTTTACAGAAATTATATCCCAAAATAAATTAAGGGTGTTTTATCCCCTAATTATAATAATTAGGGCCCCAAAATAATAATTATGGGGAATAATTTTAAAAACGATAAAATACAAAATTAATGTCAAAATTCCCAAAAAATTATGAATAATACAAAAATACAAAAATAAAGGGTTTTTGAAATACGAAATTTTTTATAAAAATAAAAACACATATTTTGTGGGGTTTAACGTCCCGATGGGGTCCCGGTCCGTCTATTTTCGAAAAACAAAACGATATTTAAATTAACAGAAAAACCCGAATACGCTTAAAATACATTCTATTACACATAAACGAGATAAAACATGTACATTGATAAAGACGTAATTAAATATGGGTCCAAAGTACAGACTGATTCATATAATTGCACTTTAAACATATAACAATTACTCGAAAAAATTTCTGGCCCACACGGAAACACACATAACAACTATAGCATCTAATATCATGACAACAATCACTTTAAATTTATAAAACACATAATATTTATTTATCTAACATATAATATTCACATAATTTTTCCCGGATATTACATCCTTCCCCTTAACTGGATTCTGTCCCCAGAATCATCCTAAGAAAACAAGTGAGGATACTTGGATCGCATTTCGCTTTCCAACTCCCGAGTCGACTCTTCAACCTTGGGGTTCCTCCACAAGACTCGTACTAACGACATGGACTTATTCCTAAGCACTCTTTCTTTCCTATCTAATATCTACACTGGTTGCTCTACAAAAGATAAATCTGGCTGAATCTCGATTGGCTCATATTCTATCACATGATTGGAATCAGACAAATAACGCTTCAACATCGACACATGGAACACATTATGAATATGCTGCATGTGAGGTGGTAACGCTAACTCATAAGCAACCTTTCCCGCATGCTTCAAACTCTCAAAAGGGCCAACATAACGCGAACTCAGCTTTCCTTTTTTCCCAAATCTGGATAAACCTTTCCAAGGCCAAACCTTTAATAGCACTGTTTCACTAACTTCAAATTCCAAATCTTTTCTGGTAGGATCAGCATATTTGCGTTGACGATCTTGAGCTGCTACTAATCGTTTCCGAATGAGTTCTATTTTCTCTTTCATTTGCTGGATCAATTCTGGACCCAAAATCTTCCTTTCACCAACCTCATCCCAACATATTGAAGATCTGCATCTTTTCCCGTACAAAGCTTCATAAGGCGGCATTCCAATGCTGACATGATAACTGTTGTTGTATGAGAATTCAACCAATGGCAAATGTTCATCCCAACTTCCTTCAAAATCTAGCGCACATACCCTTAGCATGTCTTCAATAGTCTGAATTGTCCTTTCACTTTGACCATCTGTCTGCGGATGATACGAGGTACTCATATTCAGCTTCGTTCCGAGATAATCTTGAAAACTTCTCCAAAATCTTGAATTAAATCGAGGATCTCTGTCTGAGACTATGCATACTGGAACTCCATGTCGAACTACAATTTCCTTCAGATATAACTGAACCAATTTATCCATTGAAAATCTCTGGTTGATTGGAAGAAAATACGCTGACTTTGTCAATCTGTCGATAATAAGCCAAATAGCATCATGATTTTCCCTGGTCCTTGGTAATCCAACTACAAAATCCATCGCGATATGTTCCCACTTCCATTCTGGAATGTCCAATGGCTGTATCAGTCCACTGGGCCTTTGATGTTCCACTTTGACTCGCTGGCAAGTGTAATACATACTCACCCATTCTGTAATTTCCTTCTTTATGCTTGGCCACCAAAAGTTTTCTCTTAAGTCTCTGTACATTTTCGTACTTCCGGGATGAATTGAATATCTGGAGTTGTGAGCATCTCGAAGAATTTCATCTTTCAGCTCAGCTACATTGGGTATCCATATCCTGAAAGAAAATCTTAATATCCCTTTATCATCCTTTTGACTCCCTATCTCTTCTCCTGTCAAACTTTCTCGTTCATGGCTCATGACTTCTTTCTGACATCTTCTTATCTTTTCTAATAGTTCTAGTTGAAAAGACATTGCATACAACACATCTGTGGACATACTTGGAATACTGACTTCTATTTCAAGCTTCTTAAATTCCTTGATTAATTCCTCAGATGAAATTATCATGTTCAACCTTTCTTTTCTGCTCAGCGCGTCGGCCACCATATTTCCTTTACCTGGGTGATAATTGATGGTACAATCGTAGTCCTTGATCAATTCTAACCATCTTCTCTGCCTCATGTTCAATTCCTTCTGGGTAAAAATATACTTCAAACTCTTGTGGTCCGTGTAGATCTCACACTTTTCTCCATAAAGATAATGCCTCCAAATCTTCAATGCAAACACTATGGCTTCCAATTCAAGATCATGTGCCGGATACTTCTCTTCATCTGGTTTCAGTTGTCTTGAAGTGTAGGCTATCACTTTATCATGCTGCATCAAAACACATCCCAATCCTTTGTATGAGGCGTCACTGTAGATCACAAAATTTCTTTGATCATCTGGAAAGACTAGCACTGGAGAAGATACTAATCTGATCTTTAATTCTTGGAAACTCTCTTCGTATTTCTCATCCCATTCGAACTTCTGGTTCTTCCTGGTGAGCTTTGTCAACGGTGTAGCTATCTTCACAAAATCTTGCACGAACCTTCTATAGTATCCTGCCAATCCTATGAAACTTCATACTTCCGTTGGTGTCTTTGGTCTTTCTCAGTTGATTATGGCTTCAATCTTTGCTGGATTCACTTCCACTCCTTTATTGCTAATTACGTGCCCAAGAAATTATACTCTTTTAGCCAAAAATCACACTTGGAAAACTTTGCGTACAATTTCTCCTATCGCAGTGTTTCCAGAACTATCCTCAAATACTCTGCATGCTCTTCTTCGGTCTTGGAATAGATCAGAATGTCATCAATAAACATGAACATGAATTTATCCAAATACTTCCTGAATACTCGATTCATCAGATCCATGAAAGCTGTTGGTGCATTGGTTAATCCAAATGCCATCACTAGAAACTCATAATGTCTGTATCTGGTTCTGAATGCGGTCTTCGGAATGTCTTCTGGCTTGATCTTCAGTTGATGATATCCGAATCTTAAATCAATCTTAGAAAACCATACAGCGCCTCTCAATTGATCAAATAAATCATCGATTCTTGGTAACAGGTACTTCTTCTTAATAGTCAGCTTATTCAGTTCCCGATAATCAATATACAATCACATACTCCCGTCCTTCTTCTTGACAAACAGTACTGGTGCACCCCACGGGGATACACTGGGTCTTATAACTCCTCTATCCAAAAGATCTTGCAGCTAAGTTGCCAATTCCTTCATCTTCACTGGTGTCATCCGGTACGGAGCTTTAGAAACTGGTTCTGTTCCGGGTGCTAGATCAATTGTATATTCAATTTCTCTGTCGGGAGGTAATCATGGTAGATCGTCTGGAAAGACATCTGGAAATTCGTTGACAACTGGAATCGCTTCTAGTACTGGAACTTCCTTGCTGGTGTCTATAACATGGGCCAAATACGCCTCACAATTCTGACGTAATAACTTCTTCGCTTGAGCTATCGTTAAGAACTTCTTCTCTTGCTTATTCCCTCAAAATATCACCTTCTTCTTACTATCCAAGGTCTGAAGTCTTACTTTCCTATTCTTACAATCGATTTGGGCGTTATTCTCTGACAACCAATCCATTCCTAAGATAACATCAAATTCTCCTAACTTATAAGGTATCAAGTTGGCATAGAAATGATGTCCCGTTATCTCAATATCACACCTCGGACACACTCGGTCGGTCGACGAGAACTTGGTCCGTATAAGCTAATTCTATCATTAATGTTTGTTCTAACAACTTACCTTCGCAATGCAGTTTATCGACAAAATCTTGAGAAATAAATGACCTTGTAGCTCCAGAATAAAATAAAATTTTAGAATCTACGGAGTTGACTGGAAGCATACCTGCAACCACGTCTGAACTTTGAACATCATCCTTCATAGTCATGTTAAATGTCCTGGCCTTTGGCTGGTCCTTTGCTGGTGGTCCTTCAATCTTTGGCACATTCTGAGATGGAGCACATGTAAGCCTTGGTGTGTTACTCGTTGTACCTCGTGCTGGGCAATTCCTGGCGATATGTCCCGGCTTCCCACACTTATAACAACCAGTTCCCAAATTCTAACCTTGAGTCAAGCTATCAACACCAGATGGCTCCAACTGCCATCTCATTTACCTGTTCCGGAACTCAGAGACTAGCTAGGTCTCTGACCTGCTGGACTAATCAGTTTTATAGTGCGCGCAACCGAATTAGCCTCTTACGCCACCTCAATAGGCCTACTCTGGCCCCAATGTATCCCATATCTGACCATTTTATCCAGTTTTTAAAACACTTATACCTATCTCATTTTCAAAATCATTTATTTAACCAGCACACATATAAAATCCAGTTTGCAAATCATTTCATTCGAGATAGGTACCTTTCGAAGTTACTTATCCCCAAAATAATTTGAAAACAGTGATTTATAACTACAGGGGATACGTAACTTAAAACGTTTATGTTCCATTACGAAAGTAAAACATTTAGCTATTCATATGTACTGAACAATAAAAGAATGGTCAGGGGTACTTGCCTTGCAGAGCGTTACGACTATCACTGACTAATTTTGATAGGCTTGAACGTTCGGGCTCTCATGGAAAAATGACTGTCTCACTAGAAGACATCTTTGCTTCGCAAAAATCTATCTCAAGATAGGATCCAAGACTCTCACGAGTACTCAAATAAAAAGGCAATATACCTGTCTGTGGCAAAAATGGTGTCATAATATTTCATATAACACATAGAAATAGCCCTCCGCTGGACCGTCCGTCCCGGTCACTTACGCATTCATCCAATCCATAAAACATTTTGATCAAAGGAGCCGAA
Organism: Apium graveolens; assembly: GCF_009905375.1. Taxonomy (NCBI): domain Eukaryota; kingdom Viridiplantae; phylum Streptophyta; class Magnoliopsida; order Apiales; family Apiaceae; genus Apium; species Apium graveolens. The sequence goes on from NC_133647.1 coordinate 70,571,098, forward strand.
TCAAAGGACATCCTTAACCATATAACTCCCCATTTCTCATGGTCCAGAGCTATCTCAACAATTGATGGTGAAATAACTAGAACAATTAATTATTCGCTAATCTCAATTCAATGTTCCACTGTATAGAATAATTTATAGCGAAATATAAAATGTTTAACTATTCTGAACTTAGAATAGTATGGAAATTGAAAGAATATAGTTCAGAGTCAATATCAATTGCATGATAAATGAAGATATAATATTTACATAATATGATTCGAATTAAACATCACTTGAACAATAAGTGAAGTTAGGGGTACTTTCCTGGTATGCTCGATAACCTCTTAATATTACTCTGGTTATAGTTGCTGGCTACTATCTCCATCTAACACTTGACCCTACTCCTTGTTACTCGATTCTATAAACAATAGGACTATCTTAATTGACAGAACCAAACTCAATCGATGTAACTATACGTGTTGACATCTACCCGATCGTTTTATAATTAGCATGGCATTTTAAAACTGTAAACAGATAGCCTGCATATCACATAGCATATAATCATGGTATTCGTATAACACGTAATCACATAATTCCTGTAATACATAAGTCAGGTCATTAAAAGATACGTCTCAGGGCGTTCAGAACTAAAATCAGGTCAATATTAGCATTTACCGATCAAATACCGACTCAAACTGATGCTCAAATCAAATGACATTGCAATACAAAAGAAATTAGGACTCAAAAGTATTTTTATTGAAAGCGCAATATTTTTCCGAGTCTATACGCGTTCGTTTCGTATTAAACGGACGAACAGTTTAATTATTATGAATAAAATAAGAAATAAATGGAATTAAATCAATTAGTAATAATATTAATTGACTTTTAAATACCAAAATATAATTTTTAAAAGCCTAAAATAATTTTTAGAAATTATTTGAATTAATTATAAATAATTTATATTTATTTAACTACTTATAAAGAAATTAATTGATTAAATGATTTTTTTAATCAATTAATTAAATTTATAAATAATTAACTAAACTGAATTATAAATAATTAAATCAAATTAGATTTTTGAAAATAATAAAAGAAAATAATTTTAGGAATTTAAAATAATTAATAAAATGATTTTTAGAATTAAAAATAATAAGTAAATAATTTTTAAAAATAACCTAAATGATTTTTGGAAATAAGAAAGTAATTTTAAAATAAATTATAAAAAGTAAATACAGAAACAGATTTTTAGTTTGGGTTTCTGGAAATAATAGATCAAAAGCGGGTCGGGGACAAAACTAAACGGGTTGCCAGAAAACCCGGCCGGGTCGCCAAGAACAACCCGCCGGATTTCTGGAAAACCCAGAAACCGGTGAGTTCTCCGGCGGCCGCGGCGGAAGTTCGGCGAAGTCCCGAATGACCCAAACACGATAGTTTTAATCAGTTTTTGCAGCAATCTTAATCCAAATCACGATACAATCAACTATGTGAACCCAGAATCGACAACCATCATCGGAGTTGTAATTTCCGATCAAAGCTCGAGTTCTCCGATGAACTAATCGGAAAAAAAAAACGAATTCGCTCGTTTCTGAACCAAACAACGCGGTTTATAGCTTAAATCAATCTTCTAAGCATTTACAATCTATCTGTATCATCAAACTCCATCACCAATCCAAGAATAATCAAAAAAATCAAATTAAAAAACTATAAAACCAAGAACTCGGTTTTAATGAAATCTTAATCAAAATTAATGAATCAATATACCAAATCGATCCTTAGGATCCCAAGAACATCAATCAAGCAACCAAAACATCAAACAATCCCTCTTATGGTCAAACCGATTTAAATAGCAAAACAAATGGAAAAAATGAATTTACAGAAGGATTAACCTCAGTTTAAGGTATTGGTATCAACATGTAGAGCTTGACAAGAGCTTCAAATCGACTACTCGAGCATTACAAATGGATCTCGGAATCACCTTCAACTTTTGATTTTAATCTCTGCCCTCAATAACACCCCCACTTGTTCTTGATTTTCTTTTATTATATATATATTTTTTTGAATTTTTATAAAAATAAAATAAATCTGTTAATCTGATCAGCTATTATATATGTACATAAATTAATATCCCAAAATAAATTAAGGGTGTTTTTATCCCCTAATTATATTAATTAGGGCCCCAAAATAATAATTACGGGGAATAATTTTAAAAACGATAAAATACAAAATTAATGTCAAAATTCCTCAAAATTTGTGAATAATTTGAAAATACATAAATAAAGGGTATTTGAAATACGAATAATTTTATACAAATAAAAACACGGATTTTGTGGGGTTTGTCATCCCGGTGGGTCCCAATCCGATGATTTTTGAAAAACATAAACGATCCCTAAATTACCAGAAAAACCTGAAAACACATAAAATACATTGAAACACACGTAAAATGAAATAAAATGAGTACCTTAATAAAGACGCTAATAAATACGCGTCCCGATTGTAGATAGGTTCATATAATTGCAGTTTAAACATATATTAATCATTCAAAAATTTTCTGGCCCGCACAGAAACACACATAACAACTGTAACATCTAATATCATGGCAATGATCACTTTAAATTTATAAAACACATAATATTTATTTATCTAACACATAATATTCACATAATTTTCCCGGATATTACATCCTTCCCCCCTTAATAGGATTCTGAATCAGCCTAGGAAAATAAGTGAGGATACTTGGATCGCATTTCGCTTTCCAACTCCCAAGTCGACTCTTCAACCTTGGGATTCCTCCACAAGACTCGTACTAAAGACACAGACTTATTCCTAAGCACTCTTTCTTTCTTATCTAAAATCTGCACTGGTTGCTCTACAAAAGATAAATCTGGCTGAATCTCGATTGGCTCATATTCTATCACATGGTTCGAATCAAGCAAATAACGCTTCAACATTGACACGTGGAACACGTTGTGAATATGCTGCATGTGAGGTGGTAATGCTAATTCGTAAGCAACCTTTCCCACACGCTTCAAAATCTCAAAAGGGCCAACATAACGCAGACTCAACTTTCCTTTCTTTCCAAATCTTGATAAACCTTTCCAAGGCGAAACCTTTAATAACACTGCTTCTCTAATTTCAAATTCCATATCTTTTCTGGTAGGATCAGCATATTTGCGTTGACGATCTTGAGCTGCTGTTAATCTTTTCCGAATGAGTTCTATTTTCTCATTTGTCTGCTGGATCAATTCTGGACCCAAAATCTTTCTCTCACCAACCTCATCCCAACATATTGGAGATCTGCATCTTCTCCCATATAAAGCTTAGTAAGGCGGCATCCCAATACTGGCATGATAATTGTTGTTATAGGAGAATTCAACTAATGGCAGATGTTCGTCCCAACTTCCTTCAAAATCTAGCGCACATACCCTTAGCATATCTTCTATAGTCTGAATCTCATTTCACTTTGACTGTCTGTCTGTGGATGATACGCGGTACTCATGTTCAGCTTCGTCCCGAGACAATCTTAAAAACTTCTCCAAAATCTTGAATTAAATCGAGGATCTCTGTCTGAAACTATAGATATTGGAACTCCATGTCTTGTCACAATTTTTTTAAGATATAATCGTACCAATTTATCCATTGAGAATCTCTCATTGATAGGAAGAAAATGCGCTGACTTCGTCAATCTATCGATAATAACCCAAATAGCATCATGATTAGACCTGGTCCTTGGTAATCCAACTACGAAATCCATCGCGATATGTTCCCACTTCCATTCTGGAATGTCCAATGGTTGTATCAGTCCACTGGGCCTTTGATGTTCCGCTTTGACTCGCTGGCAAGTGTAACATTTACTTACCCATTCTGCAATTTCCTTCTTCATGCTTGGCCACCGAAAGTTTTCTCTTAAGTCTCTGTACATCTTCGTACTTCCGGGATGAATTGAATATCTGGAGTTGTGAGCGTCTCGAAGAATTTCATCTTTCAGCTCGGCTACGTTGGGTATCCATATTCGGGAGGAAAATCTTAATATTCGTTTATCATCCTTTTGACTCCCTATCTCTTCTCCTGTCAAACTGTCTCGTTCATGACTCATTACTTCTTCCTGACATCTTCTTATTTTCTCTAATAGTTCTGGTTGAAAAGACATTGCACACAATATCTCTGTAGACATACTTGGGATACTGACCTTTATTTCCAGCTTCTCAAATTCCTTGATCAATTCCTCGGATGATGTTATCATGTTTAACCTTTCTTTTCGGCTCAGAGCGTTGGCCACCACATTTGCTTTTCCTGGATGATAGTTGATAGTACAGTCGTAGTCCTTGATTAGTTTTAGCCATCTTCATTGTCTCATGTTTAATTCCTTCTGGGTAAAGATATACTTTAGACTCTTGTGGTCCGTGTAGATCTCGCACTTTTCTCCATACAGATAATGCCTCCATAACTTCAATGCAAACACTATAGCTGCCAATTCAAGATCATGCGTTGGATACTTCTCTTCATGTGGTTTCAACTGTCTTGAAGCGTAGGCTATCACCTTGTTATGCTACATCAAAACATATCCCAATCCTTTCTTGAATACTCGATTCATCAGATCCATAAAAGCTGCTGGTGCGTTAGTTAATCCAAATGCCATTATTAGAAACTCATAATGCCCATATCTAGTTTTGAATGCGGTCTTCAGAATATCTTATGGCTTGATCTTCAGTTGATGATATCTAGATCTTAAATCTATTTTAGAAAACCATACAGCGCCTCGCAATTGGTCAAACAAATCATCGATCATGGCAACGGGTACTTGTTCTTAATAGTCAGCTTATTCAGTTCTCAATAGTCAATACCCAGTCGCATACTCCCGTCCTTCTTCTTGACAAACAGTACTGGTGTGCCCCATGGGGATAAACTGGGTCTTATAACTCCTTTCTCCAAAAGATCTTGCAGCTGAGTTGCCAACTCTTTCATCTCCACTGGTGCCATCCGGTACGGAGCTTTAGAATCTGGTTCTGTTCCGGGTGTTAGATCAATTGCAAACTCAATTTCTCTATCGGGAGGTAATCCTGGAAACTCGTTGACAACTGGAATCGCTTCTAGTGATGGAACTTCTTTGCTGGTGTCTATCACATGGGCCAAATACGCCTCGCAATTATGACACAATAACTTATTCACTTGAGCTATCGTTAAGAACTTCTTCTCTTGCTTATTTCCTCGAAATATCATATTTTTCTTACCATCCAAGGTCCGAAGTCTTACTTTCCTATTCTTACAATCAATCTGAGCGTTATTTTCTGACAACCAATCCATTCCTAAGATAACATCAAATTCTCTCAACTTAAAAGGTATCAAGTTGGCATAAAAATGATGCCCTCCTATCTCGATATCACACCTCGGGCACACTCGGTTGACAGAAACTTGATTCTTATTGGCTAACTCTATCATTAATGCTTGTTCTAACAATTTAACTTCACAATGCAGCTTATCGACAAAACTTTGAGAAATAAATGACCTTGTAGCTCCAGAATTAAATAAAACTTTAGCATCTACGGAGTTGACTGAAAGCGTACCTACAACCATGTCTGAACTCTGAACAGCATCCTTCATAGTCATATTGAATGTCCTGGCCTTGGGCTGATATTTCAATTCTTGGCACATTCTGGGATGGAGCACCTGTAAGCCTTGGTGTGTTACTCGTCGTACCTTGTGTTGGGCAATTCCTGGTAATATGCCCTGGCTTTCCGCACTTATAACACCCAGTTCCCAAATTCTGACCTTGAGTCGGATTTTGACACACATTAGCAAAGTGTCCCTTCCTGCCGCACTTGAAACAAGTCACATTAGCATTACAATTCCCAAAGTGCTTTCTACCACAAAACTGGAAATCTGGTACTGATGGACGATTGGGCCTCTACTGATTTGAATTCTGAAAACGGTTGCCTTGTCCTCCATTCCCTGATTGTGGTCTTCTGAATCCCACATTCCTATTACCCTGAAACTCTGGCTTTTTATTGAAACGGACCTGAAAATTATCTTACTGCTACCTTCTGAGGTATCTGTCTTCCTTTTCTTCCCATCCTTTCCTTTCTGATACATATCACTTTTACTTTCAACCACCATTGCTTTCTGCACCACTGCCATATATGAAGTCAATTCAAACATGGCCACCCTTTTCTAAATCCAAAATCTCAATCCTTGTTCAAACCTTCTTGCTTTCTTTTCATCCGTGTCAACCTGGTCTGGCACGAACCTTGCTAACTCAGTAAACTTAGCCTCGTACTCAGCTACAGTAAGATCACCCTGTGTTAGGTTCAAGAATTTGATCTCCATTTGGTTCTTCATATACCTCGGGAAATACTTCTCCATGAAGAGCTCGGTAAACCTTTCCCAAGTTATAAACACACCTCCTTCCAATGCTCGCGTGGATTCCCACCAATAGTTCGCCTCGCCCTTCAGAAAGTAGCTCGCAAACTTGGTTTTCTGCTCAGTTCCTGCTCCAACTAATTCAAAAGGCTTTTCCATTTCCTTGAGCCATGCATTGGCTTCCACAGGATCAGCACTTCCTTTGAACTCAGGTGGTTTCACAGCTTGAAACTGCTTAAAAGTCACTGCAGGTGGTGCTGCTACTGTTGCTGTTGCTGCTGTTGTTGCTGCTGCATAAGATGTAACATCTATTGCTGCATCAGTCCCAACATCTGGACAATCGCTGGATCCGTACGACTCTCGGTATGATCCTCTCCTGAATTATTCTTTCTCTTTGGTGCCATTATTCTGATAAGAAACAAGTAACATATATAATAATCTGTCAAGCATTGTGTCAAATATGTAGCAATTCCTTAGCATATCAAAATTCTCAAACATCATCTCTTCTCAAAATATCATAAACTTGCTACCATATTAACACAAGCAACATGATTATCACATAATCCTGCTTATTATCTTAAGAATAACAACACAAAGAAAATTTACTAAGAATTATCCAAACCTTTTTAAATCCTTGCTCGAAATCTCAAATAAACCAATAAAATAGCAGGGCAATGACACAAGGCCTAAGGCTAAACGCAAAATAGGGAACCTAAACAACTTAACTATAACCCATCCCAATAACCTAAATTTAACCCTATAAGAGCTAAACTACACGTGCCTATCTTATGTGATCTTCCTATGACTCATCTATGACAATCCTAAGCCTGTTTCAGTGACCATAACCTGTAGTTCTGATACCAACCCGTGACGCCCTCCAAACTCGGGGTCTAGATTTGGGGGTCACTAGCCAATATACCATAATAAAATAATCACAGCGGAATAATATAATAAATATGACCCCTTACCTGCAACTGGATCGATCACAGGTTATAGTATGGAACAGGCACTAATACAAACCAACTGTTATTATAAACCATAAGTCTAATTAGTTTTACAACTTATTCAAATTTTATTACAAACCTCTAGACTATCCAAGCATTCCAAAACAGTCTACCTGAAATACACACCAACTATTTACAAGCACTCGACTTCTGATCAAACCTGGATCTCAAGCCTGCTCTGGCTTAGCTGAAAGATTAGATTGATAAACAAGTATGAGCGAAAAAAATGCTCAGCAAGCAGTATAAAATGTGCTTGAAATGATAAACACATTCTGATAATAACTGAACAACAGGATAAAATCAGTAATATTTGATCAATAATAAAAGCTTCACAAGCTATCAATAATAAACAATAATTTTTAGATTGGAATCTAACTCCGACGGACGTACTATTACATGCTGATCAGCCCGTGCGATAGCACAAGGTCATGATTCATAGAAACATATCCCCAAAATACGAGTACTCAAATAAAAAGGCAATATACCTGCCTGTGGCAAAAATGGTGTCATAATATTTCATATAACATATAGAAATAGCCCTCCGCTGGACCGTCCGTCCCGGTCACTTACGCATTCATCCAATCCATAAAACATTTTGATCAAAGGAGCCGAATCAAAGGACATCGTTAACCATATGACTCCCCATTTCTCATGGTCCAGAGCTATTGTCACGCCCCCAACTTAAACAGCAAATTAAATATAACTATTACAAAATTTTAAAAGAGATAACACAACCAAATCCAAGATCTTACAGTTTAGGGTTTGGAACAGCCCAACACTACCATCTATTACAAATGATTATAAATACCGAGTCCTCACACAAACTACTATCACTTATTCTACCTGACCTCGAACATAAGCATCAGCATCACAGGTCTTACGGGCAGTCTGCTTGAATCTAACCATAGCTGCTAGCTGTAATATCAGGGTAAAGCAAGGAGTGAGCCAAATGCTCAACAAGTGCTAACAGTACGATACAAAACATAAATCGAGATATTCATTAAAGAATGACAATGGAAAGACATAACTAATGATAACGAGGGATAAAACTATGAGTGATGGCATCATTTTTACTTGTATCAAAACAATTTCAAAATCATGTCTTAATCAAAATCATTTTATGACGCTACGGATTACAGCCGGTGATCCGCCGAGAAGTAATCCCGAACCTCGCTAGGTTCTAAAACATTAATGGGAATCCCTAGTCAACTTTTAAGCCTAATATAAGTGTGGAAAGGACCCGCGTCTCAGTCCAGATCCACCATTCAAAGAAAACATTTATCCCCCTTTGGGACTGAAAACCCATATTTTATTTATTTCAAAAACTGATGCCGAATTATAACAAAATCTCTTTTAAAAGTAAACATTTTTATTAAGGGATTATAGATCAACTCGAAACATGGGAAATATGGTACAAAATCTCAGGGCCATGATTTACAAAATTTTACTCTATTAGGGTAACCAAAAGGTTTTCATATGTCAGAACTTGGACAGGAAAATTTAGTGAGACTAATGGATAATATAAAGGGGTAATGCCAAACTGGGCTTAAAGCAATGGTTTCTCGTCAAGGTATAGGTGTTGGATCATCAAGAATATAAGCTTCATGAATATTATGGGTGTTAAGGTATGAAGAAATGATTCTTTAGCTCAGGACATATCAGAGTTGTCAAGCTTTAGGATAAGAAAGAGGGGTATCAATCAATGAAGGATCACTTTGATAAGTTTCTGACTTTCAGGGTTCAAGGTAAGGTTCTATAGGGATTCAAGTATCAGGATGAGATATCAATACTTAGGAATCGTCAGCATGTTAATCAAGAGGATCAATCAAGTAATATATCAACTCTTCATTTTATCATGGCATTTAACTATCATGAAAAGGCTTTTGAACTACTTGCAATACATACTCGAGGGTTCATGACATTTTTATATAATTTAAAGATAAACGAAAGATACGCTTGATTTAAAACATATCAAATGACTCAGGATAATTGCATCAATATATATATGAACTGTTTATAGTAATTACGAAGGTCAAGTTGAATCACTTGCCTTGAGAAAGGCTGGTCTGGTCTGACTGGTAGGAGCAACTGGAGCTTCACTCGACCTTTATGGCAAGTTTTCCCTTGTCTCGAGATCCTACATAATAATAATAATCCTCATTATAATATATTCTTACCATCTTAACCTATTTACAACTTGAAATTAAACACGGATGGCACTTAGGCCTATACGCACTTAATTTTTTATTCACTTTTAAATTACAAAAGTACACACAGAGCCACATATTCACATATCATATATTAACACCAAATAACACCATATATACCATAATGCAACACTAGGCTTGGATGATCTCGACTCACATCTTAAGTCACTTGGTCGCTAAACTAGACAAGGTCTTCTAATTTGGGCTTCCTAACTCGATGTGCCTTTCCTAAATTATCCAAAACCTATTGACCCTCACTTGTGCCTTTTGCTCTACTGACCTTATACTATCTTACAACTATGGTGGTCGACCTAATACTCACTTCTAAGTGTTCTAAAACTATGTGATAAGTGAAAGTGCTCACTGGTGCAAATTTCAGAATGACAACTATGGTTTCTTGAGTGCATTAGACACTCTTAAACTAAAATTTTTCCTTCAAAAACTTTTACACAAGACTCTCCTGACCTAAGGGCATCTCACAAACTTGATGTGGCTCAAGGGCCTGGCTTGGGCCTTCTTGGGCCTAAGCTAAAAGTCCAAGGTTCCCTTGTTTTTCTGGGCAGAAAACGCCCTGACTTGAATTAACTTGTGACACATGGTTCTAACTCATATCCTATGAACTATGGTTGGAAAAACTTCTTTGACACTCCCTCTAACTAAGGCCCAACAGGGCCTAATGAGGGCCTACCCATGGCTTGGTCAAATCTCCCTATTTCTAAGTTACAACAAAACTGTTCCCTGCTGGACAGATTTTGTTATTCTACTTGTGCACCTAACCAAATGACATGCAAACCTCCAACCAACACCTAAAACCTTTTATATACTCCCAATACTAACTTCTGGTGTCTTGGGCCTCAAAGTGCACATCAATGACATGATCAAAACTCACTCTAAACCTCAGGGTACTAAACTGATTTTCTGCAGAAACTATAACTCTCATTTCTCCAAGGTTTTGACTTGACAAACTCAACTACCAATAACCCAATACTCAAACCAAGACTTAAACATGGTAATCTACTTAACTAACTCCCTTATTCTCAAAATAACCTTGGTGAGATCATCCTTACCTAAGGTACAATTATGGCAAAACAAAAGAAATCACATTTCTCAACTCACCAATCATTAAGTTTTTGAAACCACAAGATATGTATTTTATAAAAGATAACCATGAATTATTACCATGCAACAAGAAGCATAAATCAATATTAACACATTATTCCTACTGAAATTAAGGCTTACTAACAAAATCTTTCCAAATGATCAAAATCTTATAACATTCTAAGAGAAATCCACATGCATGCATGTCTTCGGGTTTTGCAAACCAAAACAACACATTTTCTACCTATATTCTATCATAAAATTGGCATGCAAGCCTAGCATAAGCTATACTTAGATGATCACTTAGCATGCAAAGAGTTTTATCAAATTTTCACCATAAAATTCAAGCCATTATCACATAAACATGCAAAAATTGATTTAAGCAACAAGAATAGTCTTATGGACCATTCATTCGGCTCCCATACGGTCATGGCCGAATGAAATGGATGGGAATGGCCATTTAATCTTCAAGAGTTTCCCTCTCAATACTTGGCACTTCGCCATTCCTTGTAGTCCTCTCAAAAACAACCCTAAACTCACAAGAATCAAGGTTGTACTTTGAGTTTCAACTAGAGCCTTAACATGCAACTTCAAAACTTAAACTTTCTATTCAAAACTCTTTGAAATATGAATGATCATGGTATGGGAAATAACATTTACTTGTATAAAGAGTAGAAGCCTGGTTGAGGAATGAAGAAAAATGGGGAGGGGTGGTTCTCGGCTAAAAGCCAAGAGTGAGGGGGGAAGGAGGGCCGAGAGGAGGGAGAAGGGAGGGAGGAGAGAGTGAGGTGTGGGTGGAGTATGAAAATGATCATGACAGTTTGCTTGTATTATGGTATTTGATTTGACAAAATTTGAGTGGAAAGGAGGATTGACAAGACTATCCCTCCACTTATACTTGGTTCATTTTGCATGCAAGGGTGAAGAAGGAAATTGACTAGAAAAATAAGAGTTAGTGGGGTTGGAATTGTCCTCTTTGTCCTTGAAAAGAATGAGAGGGTGGTTTGCATGCAAGGGCTTTCTTGTAATTTGCTAAATATGATAACTAAAATTTATAATGATTTATTTTTATAAAATAAAATACAAGTTCAAAAATTATAAAATTTATACCATAAAATAACTTGGATTTTTAGAGACTTTATAAAATCATTTTCAAAATTTGTGAACAAAATATCTTTTAAAAGAAAATTTTTCCAAGGCTTAGAATATTCCTTATAAATCAAAAATAAAGAAATTAAATAAACTCTTGCTTTGAAAAATCATATATACATAAAGCAAATTTATAATGCAGAAATTTTCACTCACACAATCGTACAATCATTGAATATATTTCATTCGGCTTTAATATTATACCAAATCCACAAATAATATTACACGAAAATACCGGTTGTAACATCCTCTTCCCCTTAAGGGATTCTGTCCTCAGAATCTAAGAGAACAAATGAGGATACCGGGAACGCATAACAGACTCTAACTCCCAAGTCAATTTTTCAACCTTAGGGTTCCTCCAAAGCACTTTTACTAACTTTACTGACTTATTTCTAAGGTTTTTCTCTTGCCAGTCGAGTATTTTAACCGGTTGCTCCACAAATGACGGGTCTGCCTGAATTTCTACAGGTTCATATTCTATCACATGGCTAGCGTCAGGATTGTACTTCTTAAGCAATGACACATGGAACACATTATGCACATGCTGATACTGAGGTGGTAAGGCCAACTCGTAGGCCACCTTTCCTACTTGACTCAAAATCTCAAAAGGACCTATGTATCTAGGTGCTAACTTCCCTTTCTTGCCAAATCTCATCAACCCTTTTCTAGGTGACACCTTCAACAACACAGCTTCGCCAATTTGGAATTGAACATCCTTACGCGCTGGATCCGCATACTTCCTCTGTCTATCTTGAGCAGCAAGCAACCTTTTCTGAATTAACTTGACTGAATCATGCAACTGTTGTACCAATTCCGAGCCGAGAATTCTTCCTTCTCCTACTTCATCCCAACTTGTTGGTGATCTACATTTTCGCCCGTACAAAGCTTCATATGGTGGCATGCCGATACTGGAATGATAGCTGTTGTTATAAGAGAATTTAATCAACGGCAAGTGGTCGTCCCAACTTCCTGCAAAATCGATTGCACAACTGCGCAACATGTCTTCAATTGTTTGAATTATCCTTTCACTCTGGCCATCAGTCTGCGGGTGGTACGCCGTGCTCATATTCAACTTCGTGCCAAGACATTCCTGAAATTGTTTCCAGAATTTCGAGTTAAAGCGGGGATCTCTGTCTGAAACTATTGATACGGGTACTCCATGCCTTAGTACGATTTCGCGCACATACAGATGAACCAACTTGTCCAGTGACGACTTCTTATTTATTGGAAGGAAATGCGCCAACTTCGTAAGACGGTCAATTATAACCCATATTGCGTCATGTCCGGATTTCGTTCGCGGTAATCCTACTATAAAGTCCATAGCGATATTTTCCCATTTTCATTCCGGAATCTTCAAGGGCTGAATTAATCCGCTTGGTCGTTGATGTTCTGCCTTCACTTTCTGACAAGTATAGCACTTCACAACTCATTCTGCCACGTCTCGCTTCATATTTGGCCACCAAAAGTTCTTTTTTAAGTCTCTATACATCTTGGTGCTTCCCGGGTGGATTGAAAATTTCGAATTGTGGGCTTCATGGAGGATCTCATTCTTTAATTCAGGTACATGAGGAATCCATATTCTGGATGAAAACCTTAGTATCCCTTGCTCATCCCTTTGAGTATTAATCTCCTCTCTAGATAACTGATTCTTCTCTTTCTCCATTACTTCTTCTTGACACTTCTTTATCTTTTCCACTAGTGTTGGCTGAAAGGTCATTGCACGACAAACTTCCTCGACTTTTCCATAAGCACAAAGTTCCAATTCCAATCTTTCAATTTCTTCAGATAACTCTTTTGATATTATCATCATATTCAGTCTCTCCTTCCTACTTAGAGCATCAGCCACTACATTCGCCTTTCCAGGATGGTAATTTATCGAACAATCATAGTCCTTGATCAATTCCAGCCATCTCCTCTGCCTCATATTGAGCTCTTTTTGAGTAAAAATGTACTTTAAACTCTTGTGATCCGTGTAGATTTCACACTTCTCTCCATAGAGGTAATGTCTCCAAATCTTAAGTGTGAACACTATGGCGGCTAGTTCCAAGTCATGCGTCGGGTACTTTAACTCATGCGGTTTCAACTGTCTTGACGCATATGCAATCACTTTACTGTGTTGCATCAACACACAACCCAAACACTTATGTGAAGCGTCGCTGAATATTACAAAGTTCCCTTGATCATCTTGTAGTACTAACACCGGAGCTGTTACCAACTATTGCTTTAACTCTTGAAAGCTGTCTTCACATTCTGCACTCCATTCAAACTTTTGATTCTTTCTGGTTAACTTGGTCAATGGCGTGGCGATCTTCGAGAAATCCTTGACGAATCTTCTATAGTATCCGGCCAATCCTAGAAAACTTCGCACTTCCGTAGGAGTCTTTGGCCTCTCCCAAGTCATAACTGCCTCAATCTTTGCCGGATCCACTTTAACGCCTTCATTTCCAATGACATGCCCCAAAAATTGAACTTCCTTTAACCAAAACTCACATTTGGTAAACTTGGCATACAACTTCTCTTGACGAAGTATTTCCAATGCTATCCAGAGGTGCTGCTTATGTTCTTCTTCCGATTTAGAATAAATAAGGATGCCATCAATAAATACCACGACAAATTTGTCCAAATACTTCTTAAATACTTGATTCATCAGATCCATAAATGTGGCTGGAGCGTTGGTCAGTCCAAACGGCATTACTAGGAATTCATAATGCCCATATCTGGTCCTGAATGCGGTCTTCGGAACATCTTCTTCTTTGATCTTTAATTGATGGTATCCCGATCTCAAGTCAATCTTTGAAAAGCATTTTGCTCCCTTCAACTGATCAAAGAGGTCATCTATCCTTGGTAGCGGGTAGGTGTTCTTGATCGTTACCTTATTCAACTCCCGATAATCTATGCATAGACGCATACTCCCATCTTTCTTCTTTACAAACAGAACAGGTGCTCCCCATGGTGATGCACTTGGCCGTATCACTCCCTTATCCAACAATTCTTGTAGCTAGCTCGCCAACTCTTTCATTTCTGCTGGTGCCATCCTATATGGGGCCTTTGAAACTGGTTCCGTTCCTGGAGCAAGGTTGATCTCGAACTCGATTTGTCGATCTGGTGGTAAGCCTGGTAGTTTGTCTGGAAACACATCCGGGAACTCGTTAACTACAGTGATATCTTCCATGCTGGGGCTGCCTTTTTTCGAATCCACTATATAAGCTAGGAACGACTCACAACCTTTTCTAAGTAGCTTCTTAGCCTGAACAATTGTAAGAAATAGTTGCTCTTGCCTCTGCCCCTTAAATACTACCTTCTCTCCACTCTTCGTCTTTAAATACACTCTCTTGGTCTTACAATTAATCTGAGCGTTATTCTCTGCTAACCAATCCATTCCTAAAATTATATCAAACTCTCCCAACTTGAAGAGTATCAAGTCCGCTGAAAACTTATACCCCGAAATATCGATCTCACACTTTGGACAAAATTGATTCACAGGAATCTTCTCTTGGTTCGCAATTACCACATTTACTACCTCACTCATAATCATTTTATCACATTGAAGCTTATCAACAAATAATTCTGATATTAAAGATCTTGTTGCTCCCGAATCAATTAATACTTTAGCTTTGACATTATTGAGTAAAAGTGTACCTGCTATCACCTCCGAATTCTATACAGCATCCTTCATCTTCAAATCAAATGTCCTTGTTGTTGCTTGCGGGGTTGGTGTAGGTGGTGGAGGTAATGCCAATACCTCAGCTGGCATGCTTGCACTGGTACTTGCCATATTCATTAGAGCTTTGACTGGTCCGGTTGCCTTGCACTCCCTAGCCATGTGTCCAGTCTTCCCACACTTGTAGCACGTAACTCCTGGCTTCGGCATCTTGCCCTCATTTTCCAAATGTCCCTTCTCATTGCACCCGTAACATGTCATGCTCAGCTTATTACACACTTCGGGGTGCCTTCTTCCGCAGTGCTTGCATTCTGGCCTCTAGAATCTGTTTTCTCCAACTTGCCCTTGGCTTACCTGATTGTTCCCCTTCGATTCTTGCCTTTTACCCAAATTTCCTTTCTTTTGAAAATTTCCGCCCATCTGGAATCCGATCCTCTTTATATTCCGATCTTGTGAACTTCCCACTTCAGACTTTTCTCCATAAAATGCAACCTTCCTCTTCTTGTTATCCCTCTCCTTCCTTGACTGCATCCCATTATTCTCAATCAGAGCAGCTTTCTGTACTACTCCCGCATAAGTTTCAAGCTCAAACATAGCCACTCTATCTCTGATCCAAGGCTCTAATCCTTGCTAAAATTTCTTTGCTTTTTCCTCCTCAGTGCTGGTATACTTTGTCACAAACCTTGACAACTCAGTGAACTTCTTCTCATACTCCAATACAGTCATGTTCCCTTGCTTCAACTCAAGAAATTTAAGCTCCATCTGATTCTGCATGTACTTAGGGTAATACTTGTCCAGAAATAAATTCTTAAATCTCTCCCAAGAAACCTGCTGAGTGACTTCCATAGCTTTTACTGATTCCCACCAATAGATGACTTCTCCCTTCAAGAAGTAAGTAGCATACGGCGTCTTCTGATCATCCCCTAACTATACCAACTCAAAAGCCCTTTCCATCTCCTTGATCCATGTGTTAGCTATCACTGGATCAGTGGTATCATGAAATGCAGGTGGGTTCACGTTCTGAAAAGCCTTGAAAGTGACAACTTGTCTAGGTGGTACTGGTGGTTCAGGTGGTTCAGGTGGTTGGTGTGGTTCACGGTTATCTTGGTTTTCAATTCGTTGTTGAAGAGTTAGTTGTTGTTGAGCTATAGCATTGGTCTGCTGTTGTAAGGTTTCCAGTAGTCGAAGAATGTTTGGGTCTGTGGTGGATGTGGTTGTTGGGTTCTTCTTTTTGGGAGGCATGATCCTGAAATAAGAGTTGTGTCAAAACAGATATGAATGATAAAATGATTCAAGGGTATCGCATGGCATTCTCATTTACATATGAGGTCAAGTTTCCAAATTAAGCAGATATGATGATAAAAACATAAAATAACAGTTGAGAGCAAATGGAACAATAGCACATAATTATTGAAATTTTAAAGGTCACAATACATAGGATTAGGACAAGGTCTGATTCTAGGAATAACAGGCTTATTTAAAGGAAACAACGGAAACAACTAGGGAGTCTGATAGTACAACAACATGAAAGGTAAATGGAAAGAACTAAGGCTCCACTCCATTTGAACGGGGCTTGGTAGTCTTTTCCTCTCGAAGCGTCTTCACAATGCTCTGGAGCTCATCTGCCACCATCTGAATGACATACTAGCTGGTATGGTCCCGGTGCGCTGGCATCTCGTCAAGCTTAGTGTTGACGTACTGAACCAAGGTCTCAAGTCTCGCAGTCATCTGATCCTTGGGCTTCCATTCGTAGTTTCGGCTATCCGGATACACGTTCTTCAGTCGGTCTATCAGTCGGTCGTACTTGCCCTGAAGCATGTCGAACTCGCGCCTCAACTCAGCATACACTGTGAAAGCAATAGTGTCGTCCGACCCAGAGGATGATGAGGAATGTGCCCTTTGCTCACAACCAATAAGAGGAGTATTAATAAAAATTTACTTAACCTACTCTCTCGCATATTATCTATAACCTACACACATATCCTATAACCTATTTGGGCTGTCCAGGGACTCTAAAACGTACCTCTGATACCAAAACCTGTCACACCCCCAACTTAAACAGCAAATTAAATATAACTATTACAAAATTTTAAAAGAGATAACACAACCAAATCCAAGATCTTACAGTTTAGGGTTTGGAACAGCCCAACACTACCATCTATTACAACTGATTATAAATACCGAGTCCTCACACAAACTACTATCACTTATTCTACCTGAGCTCGAACATAAGCATCAGCATCACAGGTCTTACGGGCAGTCTGCTTGAATCTAACCATAGCTGCTAGCTGTAATATCAGGGTAAAGCAAGGAGTGAGCCAAATGCTCAACAAGTGCTAACAATACGATACAAAACATAAATCGAGATATTCATTAAAGAATGACAATGGAAAGACATAACTAATGATAACGAGGGATAAAACTATGAGTGATGGCATCATTTTTACTTGTATCAAAATAATTTCAAAATCATGTCTTAAACAAAATCATTTTATGACGCTACGGATTACAGCCGGTGATCAGCCGCGAAGTAATCCCGAACCTCGCTGGGTTCTAAAACATTAATGGAAATCCCTAGGAAACTTTTAAGCCTAATATAAGTGTGGAAAGGACTCGCGTCTCAGTCCAGATCCACCATTCAAAGAAAACATTTATCCCCCTTTGGGACTGAAAACCCATATTTTATTTATTTCAAAAACTGATGCCGAATTATAACAAAATCTCTTTTAACAGTAAACATTTTTATTAAGGGATTATAGATCAACTCGAAATATGGGAAATATGGTACTAAATCTCAGGGCCATGATTTACAAAATTTTACTCTATTAGGGTAACCAAAAGGTTTTCATATGTCAGAACTTGGACAGGAAAATTTAGTGAGACTAATGGATAATATAAAGGGGTAATGCCAAACTGGGCTTAAAGCAATGGTTTCTCGTCAAGGTACTGGTGTTGGATCATCAAGAAGATAAGTTTCATGAATACTATGGGTGTTAAGGTATGAAGAAATGATTCTTTAGCTCAGGATATATCAGAGTTGTCAAGCTTTAGGATAAGAAAGAGGGGTATCAATCAATGAGGGATCACTTTGATAAGTTTCTGACTTTCAGGGTTCAAGGTAAGGTTCTATAGGGATTCAAGTATCAGGATAAGATATCAATACTTAGGAATCGTCAGCATGTTAATCAAGAGGATCAATCAAGTAATATATCAACTCTTCATTTTATCATGGCATTTAACTATCATGAAAAGGCTTTTGAACTACTTGCAATACATACTCGAGGGTTCATGGCATTTCTATATAATTCAAAGATAAACGAAAGATACGCTTGATTTAAAACATATCAAATGACTCAGGATAATTGCATCAATATATATATATGAACTGTTTATAGTAAATACGAAGGTCAAGTTGAATCACTTGTCTTGAGAAAGGCTGGTCTGGTCTGACTGGTAGGAGCAACTGGAGCTTCACTCGACCTTTATGGCAATTTTTCCCTCGTCTAGAGATCCTACATAATAATAATAATCCTCATTATAATATATTCTTACCATCTTAACCTATTTACAACTTGAAATTAAACACGGATGGCACTTAGGCCTATACGCACTTAATTTTTTATTCACTTTTAAATTACAAAAGTACACACATAGCCACATATTCACATATCATATATTAACACCAAATAACACCATATATACCATAATGCAACACTAGGCTCGGATGATCTCGACTAACATCTGAAGTCACTTGGTCGCTAAACTAGACGAGGTCTTCTAATTTTGGCTTCCTAACTCGATGTGCCTTTCCTAAATTATCCAAAACCTATTGACCCTCACTTGTGCCTTTTTCTCTACTGACCTTATAGTATCTTACAACTATGGTGGTCGACCTAATACTCACTTCTAAGTGTTCTAAAACTATGTGATAAGTGAAAGTTTTCACTGGTGCAAATTTCAGAATGACAACTATGGTTTCTTGAGTGCATTAGACACTCTTAAACTACAAGTTTTCCTTCAAAAACTTTTACACAAGACTCTCCTGACCTAAGGGCATCTCACAAACTTGATGTGGCTCAAGGGCCTGGCTTGGGCCTTCTTGGGCCTAAGCTAAAATTCCAAGGTTCCCCTATTTTTCTGGGCAGAAAACGCCCTGACTTGAATTAAATTGTGACACATGGTTCTAACTCATATCCTATGAACTATGGTTGAAACAACTTCTCTGACACTCCCTCTAACTAAGGCCCAACAGGGCCTAATGAGGGCCTACCCATGGCATGGTCAAATCTCCCTATTTCTAAGTTGCAACAAAACTGTTCCCTGCTGGACAGATTTTGTTATTCTACTTGTGCACCTAACCAAATGACATGCAAACCTCCAACCAACACCTAAAACCTTTTATATACTCCTAATACTAACTTCTGGTGGCTTGGGCCTCAAATTGCACATCAATGACATGGTCAAAACTCACTCTAAACCTCAGGGTACTAAACTGATTTTCTGCAGAAACTATAACTCTCATTTCTCCAAGGTTTTGACTTGACAAACTCAACTACCAACAACCCAATACTTAAAACAAGACTTAAACATGGTAATCTACTGAACTAACTCCCTTATTCTCAAAATAACCTTGGGTGAGATCATCCTTACCTAAGGTACAATTATGGCAAAACAAAAAAAATCACATTTCTCAACTCACCAATCATTAAGTTTTTGAAACCACAAGATATGTATTTTATAAAAGATAACCACGAATTATTACCATGCAACAAGAAGCATAAATTAATATTAACACATTATTCCTACTGAAATTAAGGCTTACTAACAAAATCTTTCCAAATGATCAAAATCTTATAACATTCTAAGAGAAATCCACATGCATGCATGTCTTCGGATTTTGCAAACCAAAACAACACATTTTCTACCTATATTCTATCATAAAATTGACATGCAAGCCTAGCATAAGCTATACCTAGATGATCACTTAGCATGCAAAGAGTTTTATCAAATTTTCACCATAAAATTCAAGCCATTATCACATAAACATGCAAAAATTGATTTAAGCAACAAGAATAGTCTTAAGGACCATTCATTCGGCTCTCATATGGTCATGGCGAATGAAATGAATGGGAATGGCCATTTAATCTTCAAGAGTTTCCCTCTCAAGACTTGTCACTTCTCCATTCCTTGTAGTCCTCTAAAAAATAACCCTAAACTCACAAGAATCAAGGTTGTACTTTGAGTTTCAACTAGAGCCTTAACATGCAACTTCAAAACTTAAACTTTCTATTCAAAACTCTTTGAAATATGAATGATCATGGTATGGTAAATAACATTTACTTGTATAAAGAGTAGAAGCTTGGTTGAGGAATGAAGAAAAATGGGGAGGGGTGGTTCTCGGCTAAAAGCCGAGAGTGAGGGGGGAAGGAGGGCCGAGAGGAGGGAGAAGGGAGGGAGGAGAGAGTGAGGTGTGGGTGGAGTATGAAAATGATCATGACACTTTGCTTGTTTTATGGTATTTGATTTGACAAAATTTGAGTAGAAAGGAGAATTGACAAGACTATCCCTCCACTTATACTTGGTTCATTTTGCATGCAAGGGTGAAGAAGGAAATTGGCTAGAAAAATAAGAGTTAGTGGGGTTGGAATTATCCTCCTTGTCCTTGAAAAGAATGAGAGGGTGGTTTGCATGCAAGGGCTTTCTTGTAATTTGCTAAATATGACAACTAAAATTTATAATGATTTATTTTTATAAAATAAAATACAAGTTCAAAAATTATAAAATTTATACCATAAACTAACTTGGATTTTAGAGACTTTATAAAATTATTTTCAAAATTTGTGAACAAAATACCTTTTAAAAGAAAATTTTTCCAAGGCTTAGAATATTCCTTATAAATCAAAAATAAAGAAATTAAATAAACTCTTGCTTTGAAAAATCATATACTACATAAAGCAAATTTATAATGCAGAAATTTTCACTCACACAAACGTACAATCATTGAATATATTTCATTCGGCTTTAATATTATACCAAATCCACAAATAATATTACACGAAAATACCGGTTGTAACAGCTATCCCAACAATTGATGGCGAAATAACTAGAACAATTAGTTATTCGCTAATCTCAATTCAATATTCCACTGTATAGAATAATTTATAGCGAAATATAAAATGTTTAACTATTCTGAACTTAGAAGAGTATGGAAATTGAAAGAATATAGTTCAGAGTCAATATCAATTGCATGATAAATGAAGATATAATATTTGCATAATATGATTTGAATTAAACATCACTTGAACGATAAGTGAAATTAGGGGTACTTGCCTGGTATGCTCGATAACCTCTTAATATTACTCTGGTTATAGCTGCTGGTTACTATCTCCGTCTAACACTTGACCGCACTCCTTGCTACTCGATTCTATAAACAATAGGACTATCTTAATTGACAGAACCAAACTCAATCGACGTAACTATACGTCTTGACATCAACCCGATCGTTTTATAATTAGCATGGCATTTTAAAACTGTAAACAGATAGCATGCATATCACATAGCACATAATCATGGTATTCGTATAACACGTAATCACATAATTCATGTAATACATAAGTCAGAACATTAAAAGATACGTCGCAGGGCGTTCAGAACTAAAATCAGGCCAATATTAGCATTTACCGATCAAATACCGACTCAAACTGATACTCAAATCAAATGACATTACAATACAAAAGAAATTAGGACTCAAAAGTATTTTTATTGAAAGCGCAATATTTTTCTGAGTCTATACGTGTTCGTATTAAACGGACGAACGGTTTAATTATTACGAATAAAATAAGAAATAAATGGAATTAAATCAATTAATAATAATATTAATTGACTTTTAAATACCAAAATATGATTATTTAAAATCCTAAATTATTTTTTAGAAATAATTTGAATTAATTATAAATAATTTACATTTATTTAACTATTTATAAATGAAATTAATTGATTAAATAATTTTTTTGATCAATTAATTAAATTTATAAATAATTAACTAAAATGAATAATAAATAATTAAATCAAATTAGATTTTTGAAAATAATAAAAGAAAATAATTTTAGGAATTTAAAATAATTTATAAAATGATTTTTAGAATTAAAAATAATAAGTAAATGATTTTTAAATATAATCTAAATAATTTTTGGAAATAAGAAAGTAATTTTAAAATAAATTATAAAAAGTAAATACAGAAACAGATTTTAGTTTGGATTTCTGGAAATAATAGATCAAAAGTGGGTCGGGGGCAAAACTAAACGGGTTGCTAGAAAACCCGGCCAGGTCGCCAAGAACAACCCGCCGGATTTCTGGAAAACCCAGAAACCGGTGAGTTCTCCGGCTGCCGCGGCGGAAGTCCGGCGAAGTCCAGAACGGCCTAAACACGATAGTTTTAATCATTTTTTGTAGCAATCTTAATCCAAATCATGATACAATCAACTCTGTGAACCCAGAATCAACAACCATCATCGGAGTTGTAATTTTCGATCAAAGCTCGAGTTCTCCGATGAACTAATAGGAAAAAAAAAGAATTCGCTCGTTTCTGAACCAAACAACGCGGTTTATAGCTTAAATCAATCTTCTAAGCATTTACAATCTATCTGTATCATCAAACTCCATCACCAATCCAAGAATAATCAAAAAAATCAAATTAAAAAACTATAAAACCAAGAACTCGGTTAATGAAATCTTAATCAAAATTAATGAATCAATATACCAAATCGATCCTTAGGATCCCAGGAACATCAATCAAACAACCAAAACATCAAACAATCCCTCCTATGATCAAACCGAATTTAAATAGCAAAAAAATGAAAAAAATCCAATTTACAGAAGGATTAACCTCAGTTTAAGGTATTGGTATCAACAGGTAGAGCTTGACAAGAGCTTCAAATCAACTACTCGAGCATTACAAATGGATCCCGGAATCACCTTCAACTTTGGATTTTAATCTCTGCCCTCAAGAACACCCCCACTTGTTCTTGATTTTCTTTTATTATATATATATATATATTATTTTAAAATTTGTATAAATAATAAAATAAATCTGTTAATCTGATCAGCTATTATATATGTACATAAATTAATATCCCAAAATAAATTAAAGGTGTTTTTATCCCCTAATTATATTAATTAGGGCCCCAAAATAATAATTACGGGGAATAATTTTAAAAACGATAAAATACAAAATTAATGTCAAAATTTCCAAAAATTGCGAATAAATTGAAAATACATAAATAAAGGGTATTTGAAATATGAATAATTTTATAAAAATAAAAACATGGATTTTGTGGGGTTTGTCGTCCCGGTGGGGTCCCAGTCCGATGATTTTTGAAAAACAGAAACGATCCCTAAATTACCAGAAAAACCCGAAAACACATAAAATGCATTGAAACACGTGTAAAATGAAATAAAACGAGTACCTTAATAAAGACGCTAATAAATACACGTCCCGATTGCAGATAGGTTCATATAATTGCAGTTTAAACATATATTAATCATTCAAAAAATTTTCTGGCCCGCACAGAAACACACATAACAACTGTAACATCTAATATCATGGCAATGATCACTTTAAATTTATAAAATACATAATATTTATTTATTTAACACATAATATTCACAAAATTTTCCCGGATATTACATCACGCGTAGGATACTTCTGTTCATGAGGTTTTAGCTGTCTCGAAGCATATGCAATGACGTTACCGTGTTGCATCAGTACACATCCTAATCCACGGTATGAAGCATCGCTGTAAATGACAAAATTTCCATGCTCGTCTGGCAATATGAGTACCAGTGCGGTTACTAACCGATTCTTCAGCTCTTGGAAACTTTCTTCACATTTGTTATCCCATACAAACTTTTTACTTTTTCAAGTTAACTTGGTCAGTGGCGTTGTTATTTTCGTAAAATCTTTGACAGATCTTCTATAATATCCTGCCAATCCCAAGAAACTTCGAACGTTTGTCGGTGTCTTCGGTCTTTCCCAACTCATCACCACTTCAAACTTCGCTGGATCAACTTGAATGCCTTCTCTACTGATGATGTGCCCTAGAAATTGTACTTCCTTCAACCAAAATTCACATTTCGAGAATTTCGCATACAGTTGCTCATTCATTAGAATTTCCAAAGCAATCCTTAAGTGCTCAGCATGCTCTTCTTCCATCTTTGAATAAATCAGGATGTCATCGATAAACACAATCATGAATTTATCCAAGTACCTTTTGAATATTCTGTTCATCAGATCCATGAATGATGCTGGCACATTGGTCAAACCAAATGCCATTGCAAGAAATTTATAATGTCCAAGTACGAAATGCAGTCTTGGGGATATCTTCAGCTTTAATCTTTAATTGATGATAGCCCGATCGTAAATCTATCTTCGAAAACCATATAGCTCCCTTTAGCTGATCGAACAAATCGGTGATTCTCGGTAACATATACTAATTCTTGATAGTCAGCTTATTCAATTCCCGAAAATCAATGCATAATCGCATGCTGCCATCTTTCTTCTTCACGAACAATACCGGTGCACCCCACGGGGATACACTGGGTCCTATGATGCCTCGATCTAAAAGATCTTGCAATTGCGTTGACAATTCTTTCATCTCGACTGGTGTCATTCGATACAGAGCTTTCGAAACTGGTTCTGTACCTGGCGCTAAGTCAATCATAAATTCAATTTCTCGATCTGGCGGTAACCCTGGAAGCTCGTATGGAAAGACGTCAGGAAATTCACATACAACTGGAATGTCTTCTAATTTGGGACTTCCCTTCTCGGTATCTAACACATAGGCTATATACACCTCACATCCCTATCGAAGCAATCATTTGGTCTGCATTACTGTCAGAAATTTCTTCCACTGTTTTTCGCCTTTGAACATTATCGTTGCATTTTCCGCAGTTCGCAATTTTACTTTTTTATTTGCGCAATTGATCTGAGCATTATGACAAGCTAACCAATCCATTCCCAAAATAACGTCAAACTCTCCTAGCTTAAAAGGAATCAAGTCTACGGAGAAATGATGTCCGGCTATTTCTATATCGCATGCAGGACATACTCGATCTACTGGAACTTGGTCTTCATTCACTAATTTTATAGTTAACGTCTCGCCCAACCATTTAATTTCGCAATGTAACTTATCATGAATTCTTCAGAAATAAATGAACGGGTAGCTCTGGAATCAATTAATACTTTTGAATTTATGGAATTTACCAAAAGCGTACCTGCAATTACACTAGGACTCCGCACTGCTTCTTTCATTGTCATGTTGAAGGTTCTTGCTTTGGGTTGATTAAGCGGCGGTTGAGGAGGAAATTCCAACATTTTCGGAATACTAGCTGCCATTGCTGGTCCTTTGCAATTCCTAGTGATATGCCCTTTCTTTCAACACTGGTAGCAAGTAACTTCTGTCTTTCCCGCTGGCCATTCGTTAGAATAGTGCCCTTTCTTCTTACATTTGAAACACGTCACATCCGCTTTGATACATACGCCGGTATGTTTTCGTCCACAATTCTTGCAGTACTGCACTGGGACTCTAACAATTCCCTGTTGGCTGGGGGTGTGGAAATGATTACCTATTTTCTGGATACCTTGTCCTATCCTTTTAAAATTCAAATTTGTCCGGGCTTGAAATCCCGGCTTCTTACTGGAGCGGTCTTGGAAACTTCCCTCTCCTCTTTCCTTTTGAGATCTTTCGTTTTCTCCCTCAATAATCAAGGCTTTCTGGATTACGGCGGTATACATCGCTAATTCAAAAACTGCAACTTGTCCACGGATCCACGGTTGTAATCCTTCTTGAAATCTTTGGACTCATTTTTTTCAGTATTAACTTGTTCTGGGACAAACTTAGCCAACTCGGTAAATTTGGCTTCATACTCCGTCACAGACATACTTCCCTGCTTCAATTTCAAGAACTTAATCTGTATTTGATTCTTCATATAGCGAGGAAAATGTTTCTCTAAGAACAACTCCTTAAACCTATCCCAGGTTACAATATCTTCACCCTCTAAGGCTTTCTTAGATTTCCACCAATAGTTTGATTCTCCTTTCAACAAGAAACTAGCAAAGTCAGTCTTCTGGTCTTCACCTACCTTCACTAGCGCAAATGCTTTATCTATTTCTTTCAACCAAGTGGTAGCCTTAATAGGATCAGCTAACCCATCAAATTTTGGAGGTTTAACTGACTGAAATTATTTGAAAGTAACAATAGGTATAGCTGGTGGCATCTGGGGCTCAGGACGCGGTGGCTGTTGTAACATTTGTTGTTGAATCTGTTGCTGCTATTGTTGCATCTGTTGTTGTATCATTACCATATGTTATTTATTGCATCAGATGGAACATTTTGTTCATGGTATCATTGGTTTGTTCTTCGGAGTTGCTTTTAGGAGTCTCAGTCTTAGTCTTTCTCTTGGGTGCCATTTGCTGATAATAAAACAAGTGATGTCTTTTTAACAGTTTATTAAATAATTGACAGTAGGTAAGAAAACAATTTATCATGTATTAACAAAATATGGATAATAGTTCGGAAAAAGAAAAACAGTTTACTTAATATAAAAACAGGAAGTATAAACAGTTTATGTTAATATAAAGACTGGAAATGTAAACTATTAAATAAAATGTTTGTTCTTCTCTTTTCTCCCTTTTTCTCCCTTTTTTCAGAATTTAAAGTACAAAAAGCTGTAAAACATTAAAGTAAAGGTAAATGTAAAGACTGAAATTTAAATAAATAGAAAATTTAAAAAGTTCTTTTTATATATGACACCAGCTCCAGGTGTAAATGCTTGGTACAAAAAGTCTCACTCTGCTGGTCATGGCTACTGCTACTAGTCAGACTACTACTACAAGTCAACTAATACTACACACATAGACTACTCACTATGTCATACTAGGCTGCATCGATGCACATCAGTCATCTCTACTACATCAGTCCCCTGGTAGTCGGAATCTCAAAACCCCGGCGGAATACACTTCAGCTCGTCTCGAAGTATCTGAACCAACGTCTGTACTAAACGGAAAATCCTATAAAACTCCATAAAAGAAGGCGGCCCGTCATGTGTCAAAGCATCTAACTCCCATGTAGCACTCATCAAAGCAGACTGTAACCTCTGTCTCATCATATAATCTGGTTGTAATGCGGCTAACGGTCCTCGGTCTCTCTGGTCAAACACATAATCTCCCTACATTGAGCTCTCCAGTACTCAGCGTCATCTCCCATCACACTGTACTCGTGATACGGTACCATGTATGGTTGTGCAACATGTCCTACTGACTCCTGTGACTGAACCCTCAATATCCCTGTACAATGCTTGACATTAAGAGACAACTCAGGAAGAATTCTGATCTTGCCACAAAGATAGATTCCTTGGATACCAGAATGACAGCAATAGAAGCTTCTTTAACAGCTATACATCTACATCAAGCTCAGCAAACTCAACTGCTACAACAACTAGTGGCTGCCCAACTCCCCTCCACTCAACAACTTGATGCTAACAAAAAAAGGGATAAAAGCTCAAGTGAGGAGGAGAAAAGCAAAGGCTCAAGTAAGGGGGAGCTATAACTAAACATACAAGTCAGCAAAGTGAGTGTGCCAACAATTGCTTTCACAAAGCCACCCGTGTTGGATAGCATTGATCTAATCCAAAGAGTAGCTGAAAAGCTTGATTCGAAATCAAATCCTAAGATGTTTGATGTTACATCTATAGAGAAGGAAATAAAAGAAAAATGGAGAAAGATGGATGCTGATATCCAACAAAAGTTTTGGCCAATTCAGAAACCAAATAAAGTCTTCAGTCATCACTCTCAAGTCATGAAAATCTCTGTGAATGACATAAGTATGAACTATCTGGAAAGGGGTCAAACTTTCTGCATCAAATCTCCAAAGAAAGATCTCATTATGAAAGCCAAAAGGAACTACTCTAAGTTTTCAGACAAGAATCCTATGGATACAGTGTTTAAAACACCTAGGCCAGATAAGAAGAAGCTGTTGGCTATGTCTATTGTATTCTATAAGGATCCAATTGATTCAGTGCTTAAAAGGAGAATTAATAAAATTTACAGAAATGGTAAGGGGATTTATGTGGTGGTTGGACACCCACTTTTGTGGAAGCTAAGAAGGAAGAGAAAGAAAGAATCAGGCTAGAAAAGAAGCAAGCTGCCTTGGATGCTAAGAAGCACAGACAAAAGAAGGAGCAAGCTGCTATCTTGGCCAAGCTTCATGCTGTAAAAACCACAACAGAAACTTCTGCTCAACCATCTGAAATTGCTGAATCTCAAGATCTAAAGGTGCAAGCTGAACCTCAACAGAGAAAGAAACCAAGATACAAGAAAAGAATCAATAGAAAATTGGACTTCAGTGATGAGGAAAAGGAAGACTCTATTCCCAGGAAGCCTACAACTATAACTAAAATATCAAAACCCTCTGTGGTATTTGAAGAATTCAAATTGGTGGATCCAACAAAGAATATTCATGGTGAGCCCATAATTCCTAAGGATGAACCAGTAGACTGGGATAATTTGCCAAATCCTGAGCTGAACTTTCCTATCTTCAAGGCAAAGAAGACAAAGTCAAGAGCAATCAAGAAAGTGAAACCAGTTTTCTCAAATCCAAGATCTTAACCAAATCCCAACCCACAGTCAACAAGAGAGATCTCATGTACATTTATGATATTAAAGAGTTTTCAGCCTTGAATCTCTACTAGGATGAACTGGAAGAAGTAAGAGGAATTGATGCACAGACACCATCCTGAAAGACTGGTATTTAAATACAAGGGAGGGAAAGAGATAACATGGCCTCTTCACAGGATTCTCCAAGAAAACCTAATTGTTCTGATTAAAGTCTAATCATCCTTCAAAAAGAACTTTGGATACAATGTGACTGCAAGGAGAATAGTTCTTAAGAAGATTGAGGAGATGAGGAGTGATAGAGCCAAAGATGCACTTCCAAAAACTCTATCAATTCCATTCACAGGAAAGAGAGTGCATCTGAGGCCTTATTGGCTGATGGAATTCATGGATAACAAAGGAGTTAGAAGATTCTTCAGATTGGAGGACCAGTTGAGTATCTCTAACAATGAGACTCTTTTGGAAATGTAAGAAATGCTAAATCTCTCAGAAGCTGATGAACTTGAATTCCACAGACAACTCCAGAATCAAATAGAGGAAAACAACAGAAGACTTGGGAAAAAATCCAGACATTCAAGGAGATAGACGTATCTGCTCATACTAGAGGAGCACCTAGAAAATTGATTGTAAGAACTCTTTGTACACTTTGCTTTGTTCAATTTTCAGTAAAATTTGCAGCACTTATTAGTTTTATCTACTATTTTTCAAACTATATCTTTAGGATGTTTTGTTATCATCAAGTTTCTCTTAATTTATGGCTACAATTCCAGTAGACATAAATTGGGGGATATTGTTAGGAATATTTATGTACTTGATGATAAGCTAAACAAAACACCTTAGTAGATTTAACTTAGTAAATTTTGTAGCACCCGACGGATGATCAATTATAGTCCCGACGGATGATTAACTGATATCCATCGGGTGAGTAGCTTATGTAACAATAAGTACTGTAGCACATTTCTGCAAACAACTTTGTATAGATTCTGTAGTAGCTTATGAATCATGTAGACTGCTAGTAGATATGCAGAATCGGTTGATTAAATGTAAATATAAGACATCTTGTAATTCTGCACAAATGAAATGGAGTCAAGTGATAGATGGCTACCCGACAGATGATCAACAAAGCTACCCGACGGATGATCAACAAGGCTACCTGACGGATGATCAACAAGGCTACCTGACGGATAACAAGCATGTACCTGACGGATAATCAATTCAAATATCTGTTGACAGTGACAACACAGTCATATGCGTCGAGTGTTTGCAAAAGGAATGTGGTAGCCTGTTTAGCAGGGTTTTGAGAACAAAGAAGCATTGCCATTTCTATGCTATTATGAAGATATTCAAAGATGCTGGAATAGAGTAGTGAAGCAGCATGGAGTTAGAATTGATAGGTTTTGTTTTATTCTCTTGTCTTATTACCATGTAAACTTGGTGATATATAAACCAAGTGTAGCAAGTAGAACAACTAACAAATAGACTAAGAAAACACATTTTTAGAGACACATTTCTAAGTTGTATCATGTAGCATTTCTCTGCAAGTTTAGTTGTTCATATTTGTAACTGCAGCTGTGAGCTATTCAAGCTCACAGGGTTCTCTCGATATATATATATATATATATATATATATATATATATATATATATATATATATCTGGTGGATTAAAGTATTATCCTTTAATTATAGATGTGGATTGCTCGAGATGATCAAGACAAGATGTGGGATCAAAAGTAAAGTTGGACAGTATTGTAAATCAAGTTTGTAATAATCGCAGAAGCGGCAGATCGGAGAATTATTGAAATAGATGTCGGTGATGTCACGAGGCATCAGAATGAGATAATAGTGTTATTGTGTGTGCGTAATTGCTAAAAACCAAAGGCAATTATTACTCATCTATTCTAATTAAAGAGTTAAATGCTTTACATATCAAAATATTTAATTTTAATTATGCAAGTGATCCTACATTATTCTAATTATAAACTAGTAAAATGTTTTACATATTAAATTGCTTAACTTTTTTTATGCAGGTATTCCTCCCTATTTCACTTTCAAAATAGTTAAATGTTGAGAAATTAACATGATTACTTCTAATTATGCAAGTACTCCTTTCATTATTTCATATTCAGAATAGTTATATGTTTTTACAGATATCCAGGTATACGGAGTTTTAAATTATACAGGTGTTCTCTATTCTAAATTCAGAATAGATTAATGTTATATGTTTTAAAAGGACTCAAGATATTTTTATGATTATTCCTGCGGGGGAATTAAATTACTAAGGATGTCGATTGATTCGGCTCCTTTCATAAAATTATTTTTAATCTTTGATGGTTACTGGTTACCATAAGTGGTCGGGACACTGGTCCAGTGCGAGCTATTATATGAAAATGTAATATCTTACAAGACGAATATATGCCTTTTGGGATGCTTTATATTTATGGTATGACTGTGGGATATCGGTGTTGTTTTAGGACTGATAATCTAGAAAAATATAGTGTATAATTGGTTTCAATCTAAATTTGGTGTTCACACCTATATTGTTGTTGACATCTAAATTGTCATTGATAATCATAAGATAGTTGACTTGTTATAAATTGTCATTGCGTGGTTTACATCATAAATTGATATCGATATTTTATTTGCTGATAATATCAAATTTTGTTATTAATATCTAAGTTGTTGACTTCAGTATAGGATGTTGTTAGCATCAAAATAAGTATTGATATCTAATTTAACATTGATATCAAAATGGGTATTAATATCAGGATTGAGATTTTGAATAAAGTAGATATAAACTTTATAAGTTAGTCCATAATTTCTGTTTTATATTGTTGTTTATGATATTTCTATAAATACATTTTATGAGTTCCGATTCTTAATAAGACTCAAATTACGGCTGAAGCATTTTGGCTCAAATATCAAAATGGTTTTAAATACAGTTGAGGAAATAATATTTGGATTCCTTAAATAATTTTTTGGTTCAACATATATTGTTATAAATGTTCTGCTCCATTGCAGATGTCGATTTTATATCTTTAGATATTGAGTGCAATCAAATATAACACAGAAGGGGGGTGAATGTGTTTCTTGGATTTTACTTGACTTTTAAAACAGTTTGGATTGTGGATGAACAAAGTAGTTAAGAATTGTAGAGATATAATGTAAACAGTAAACGCACAAAACATAATATATCAAAAACTCACTTAATTGTATTAATTAAATTTGTCTTGCTACAAATCTGTGTTCTTAAGAAAATAAGAACTCGGCTACAATCTTGAGAGAGAATATAAGATTTTTCTAGATCTGTTTGTTACTTCTAAACTATGCTTTATAGACTAGCAGCACTAGTTGACAAAACTTGTACTAAAATATACTAAACCATTTTCTAAAGCAACCTTGTGTATTTCATTTTCTGGTGTTAGCAAATCTGTGCAGAATCTTGTAGGTCTGTGACCATCCATTGTCCAGTGAATCTTGGCCCCTGATCTTGTATTCTTCATGCTGCTTTTGTACTCTTTCTAATTTAGTGAATGAAATGTTTATTGACTGATAATCTTGAATCTTGTACTATTATAAATTCTGAATTATAAGATAGTTTGTCGAGGTCTCCTTTTGTTCTGTCGAGATGTGACATATCGATAAGTAAAATGACTTATTAATATCTCGAGTTCGCGATAAATATAAATGACTTGTCGAGGTTTCTAGTTCTCGACATGTAGAATAGCTTGTCGACATCTCTAGTTCTCGATATAGGCTTTTGACTTGTCGACATCTTGAGTTCTCTAAATGAGGATTTGGTTTGTCGATATATCTAGATATCTACATGAAGAAATGGTTTGTCGATATCTCCAGTTCTCTATATAGGAAATTTGACTTGTCGATATCTGAGATCTCTACATGTAGATTAGCTTATCGATATCTCTTAGGACTTCTTGATAAGTCATTTTGGACTTCTCGACAGACTTTTCGATATCCCTTGATCTGCGACTTGTCGATATCTGCTTAGAACATTTTTCCTAGAACTGTTCTATTCAAATCCAAGCTGCTACACTTTTCTCTCAGGCATGATCAGGATTTGATCTTCTTCCAGAGTTTATTCCTTAGCTTGAAGGATGTTCATAGAAAAATCCCTTAGTCTAATCCACTAAACATTTTACAGACTCAAGGAATACAATTACATAATACAAATTTAGATTATCATACAACCTAATATTAGGGCTGCCAATATGACTTAGTCTTATTATATACAGGCATGTCTTGCACAACAATCTCCCCTAATTTGTGAGAAGATTGCTTATCACAAATTCATGCCTGATAACAAAACTAACCCCAAGCTAAAATCAAATACAATAAAATTAACAGATTGACAAGATACAATTTTTATACAAATTGCAGTAACATCATTACAAAGTTACAAAGCTTAGGTAAATTCATAACCAGGTTCTTTTTTAATGAGGTCCTTGAGTTTGACTAATATTTCAAATTCTTCAATAATCTATGTCCCTCTTAGAGCTTCTACTAGTTTGAGCCATTCATCTAATGGGTAACTGTTGAGTAGATAAATACTGAATCTTCAAACTCTGCCAACATTGATATTTCAAAAGTGTCCATCTTTTGAAACCCTGCTCAACCCCCTTGCCTTCAGTTCATTAGATCTTCTTTCAAACATCTCAATCTCTTCAGCATATTTCCTTTCTCTTTCTTCCCTCTCAGACTTTTCTCTTGCATGCCCGATATCCCTTTCTCTCAACCTTTCATCCAACACTTCCTTCTACATTCTTGTACTAGAATCCCTTGCCTTCATCAAACTGATCACTCTCTCCAATTCTCCAGTTGAAGATGTTTCAATGACTTTTTTATTCAGCAAAATGAAGTTTCCATCCTTGTAGTAGATTTTGACTTCTCTCAGAGAAATAACACAAACTTTGACTATCTCTTCAACTAATTATTGGTGATAATCATCATCTGTTATATTCTTGGAAACTGGTAGAAAGTCATCTTGATTGAAGCAATTTCAGATAGCACCAGCATCAGCTTGAATTCCTTTTGTTTTTCTTCCTGTTGTCTTGAAGTGAATCTAGTTGGAGGTTTGCATGAAAGAGGTTTAGATATTTTCTTCAGTGAGGTTTGGCTAGCTTTGATAAGTGTTTTGAGTAGGGCATATGCAGTTGGCTTGTATAGGTACTTAGGCTTTGAGGTTAGGATAGATTGAGTGTTTGTTTGGCTAGGTTTAGGGGTTTGAGTTTGTAGAGTTTATGAGATTTCAATTCCCTAGACAATCTATTTCTTTTCCCCTTCTCCATCCTTTCTTCTTCTCTTTTCATCATCCCTTCCATTCTTCTCCTCCTTCCATTTCTTCTTATTATCCAGTTTTCTACCAGTTACTTTGCTAGGCTGACTTGGATTTAAACCAGAAGATTTATATGTATCTTTCTTTTGCTCATCATCATTCAAGTCATCTTTTGTGTTAATTTGAGCTCTTGGCAACATAATTTGAGCATTCTTCAAATATCTAGAAATAATCTTCAAGGCTTCCACATCTTCAACAAGATTATTTTTCTTTGACTTTAGATTTGTCTTTATGATCATCAGCAATTTCTTGTTCCCCATGACACAGTGCTTTGGAATCTTAAAATGTTTGCATTGTTTGGTGTTAGCACAGATTTAGGCCACTCCCTTGCTTGGTTGAAGGTAGGCTTCTGAAAAGGCAGCCATTTGGATCTTTTTGAGTCATTCATATTTGCAACAATCCTCTTCTCCTTGTGTTAAGAATATGTTGTGAACTAGATGATAAGTTAAACAAAACACTTAGTAGATATTACTTTGTATATTTGTAGCTTTCAACGGATGATCAGTTCAACATCCGTTTAAAGAGTAGCTTATGTAATAATAAGTTTAGTAGCACATTTCAGCATATTGTAATGCCTTAGTGAACTAGATGTTGTAGAATGTTTAAGTCATGTTGACTACTAGACAGATATGCAAGATAGGTTGGTTAATTGTCCGTGGTGCACGAGAGGGACCCTCTTTAAGCACGAGAGGAGTCGGTCGGCCACCCTTTAGATTGAAGGGTTTTTAGCACATAAATGCAACGAAAACTTAAATTTAAATCTTAAAAAAAAACCGAAAACCTCCGCAGGATCCATGCGAAAAATAATATTTAATTCATATTTCAGTATGTTTACCTTAAGAAGCTTTACGTTAATGGAAAGATTGAGGTCTTTAATAGCGATCCAAGAACGATGAACGGAAATCCCTAGCAGCTGCTCCTCAAGTGTGAAGCACTCCACCGGTATCCACCAAGAGTACAATGTGATGGAGGAGGAAGAGGTTGAGAGAATTAGTTGCCTCACTCTTGTTTTACTTTAGAATTAAGGTTAATTATTTGGGTTGAGGCAAATAGGGTTTATAATAGTATATTTATAGGCAAAATTTTCAGCTGAAAATTTTCCATAAAATATTGTTATTATTAACCCTTTAATTGATTATTCTTATTAACCAATTAACTAATAATTAAAACACCTTTTAATCATTAATCCCTTTTCTAAACACTTTAGAAAAATAATTCTCTCACTTGATTTAATTTCCAAAATTAAATTCTTAATTAATAATATTAAGAATTAATTAAATCTCATTTAATCAATTATTAAATCTGCTAATTAATTATTTATTTCACAAATAAATAATTACCAGCCATTATTAATTAATTCCTCCACCATTAAATCATTCTCTTTTATGGTGTGACCCTGTAGGTTCTATATTAAGCCGGTAGTAGAAATAAATAATAATAAAACTATTTTATCATTATTTATATAAATTCTCTAATTCATTAAATATGATTAATGAATAAATTAATCATATTTATTCTACGTCGTGAGGGATACTTCTCAGCATATCGCGACTATCCGGATAAGACGAATTCACTGCTTAGAATACCAAGAACCTATTCAGTGAGTAGTTACCGTACAATCAATTCCTTCTACCCTGCAATGTCACGATTAAATATAAGGCATGGAACTTGTGTCAAGCCTATCTTATTTAATCATTTGCTTTCCCATTCACTATGATTAGTTCTATTTAATGTAAATTAGAAACTCCTTTCTAATTCCATTCACTCTGGCCAGAGATTCCTGAACTAGCATAAGTGGATCAGCATTGAACATTTTCTTCCTTCATTGGAAGGGGTAGATCCTTTATTGATCATACACTATCTTCGTGTACAAATTCCTATACCCAGTAGAGCCCTTATAATTGTCCCTGGAGACTAAGAACTAAACCAAAGCATAGTTCAGTGTACACAAGATGATTATGATGACCTCAAGTCTAAGGATACTTGTACAACTATCACTATGTGAACAACTGCTGACACGTGAGTGAACTCCATCAGTTGTTAAGTTGTGTGAGTCATGTTCAGTGAACTTATTCTATAATAAGCACCTACATACTAGCTATAGTGTCACCACACAAATGTCTCTGAGAACAGACATCCTTCATAATGAAACAAGCATAGTATGTATCGATCTTTGCGGATTACTAATTACCAGTTAGTAATCCTACGACCAGGAAATATTTAAGTTTAGAGTTATCATCTTTTAGATCTCATTATTATGATCTCATTATAATCCATAAAAAGTTTTACTCTAAACTATGGTATATCTTATTTAAACACTTAAATAGATAAAGCCCGCAATAAAACCAAAACAAGTATTTTATTAATATCAATGAAATCAAAACAGATTACATAAAAGTTATTCCTAAATCATCATACATGATTGGACTTAGGACACATCTCTTTCAATCTCCCACTTGTACTAAATCCAATCACTCTGGTATCTAATACCCATCTTGTCTTTATGACGATCAAAGTGACTTCGAGAAAGTGGCTTTGTGAGTGGGTCTGCTACGTTGTTATGTGTGTCAACTCTCTTGACGTCTGTAATAACCCCAATTTTTGGAATTTTTTGAAACCCTTATGAATAGTGATTTTGCTGATTATGCTGAATAAGAAAACTTTTCATACCACACTTTGTAGAGGTTCTTTTATTGTTATTCTGAGATCTTATTAGTACTCTATATAGTATATAAGTGTATGTAAAGATCGTCAGAATCCAAATTCGAACACTTTGATTTTTTCCGAAAATTCACCAGATAACGAAAAAATTGAGTATAAGGTAACATGATAAAAAGGATTTAAATTCAAGGATTATAAGAGAGATCATATAAGAAATATAATATATTGAGAAAGGTTTAGGGGACCCAAGTAATAAGATCCCGGGTATGATCCCTCAAACGATAAACGAGAACGAAAATTAAGCGAACCGTATAACAGATAAGCGGTCATTAACCAAACAATTAAGCAAGGATTAGCATAAGAAGATGCTTCCACCACCAAGTGATGACAAGTGGCAAGAGATGAAGTCACCAAGATGATGTGATGCTTAGTCATACTCCACTCACTTTAAACAACCAACAAATCATCCAAATATCCCATTCACTTCATTTTCCACCACAAAAACATTCAACAAATCAAATACTCTCCCAAGAACACATAGCTCACGGCTTTTTCATTTTTTCAAGGAGAAAAATTCCAAAAATCAAGTTTCTAGCTTTGTTAATTTGCAAGGTAATTACCCAAGGTCCCTTATGATTAGATAAGCATATCCTAGGAGTTTAAGCTTCTATTTCTTCATGAATCTCTTCAAATAAATCAAGGAAGAAGATGATGAATAGTGTTTTCAAGATTACTTACTTTATTTTCTTTGATTTCCTTTAAGATCCAAGCATTCCTAAGCTATCTCAAGGCTTCTCAAGGCTTCTTAAGGCTTCCAAGCTACTCTAATCACTCCAAGGAAGGTATAACCCCTCCAAACCCTAACTTTACTTTGAGCATTAGGTTTGGTTTTATTTGTTATGGTTCATGAGAGGCATGGTTGTTGTGTATTTAGAGATTGGTTAGTTTTGTGATGTTTTTGGAATGGTAAAACTTGGTAATAAGTTAATGAACTTAAGTAAGCTTTTAGTTCATGATTGAGAAGTAGTATAAAGTGGAAACCTTGAGATGTTGGGGCTGTTGTAGTAGTATATGGATGAAGTTTGGTTGTAACAATGATTGTGGGTTGATTGTGGATTGAATTGGAGTAGTATAAAATTTGGTAATCGCGTAAACATAGTTGTCGTAATGCCCAATTTACTTTAGACTGTTTTTGTTCTTAACATCAGGACCCGTGAACTTACTGTTAGGTTTTGACCATTGCCATGATTAGATAGTTCATGTTACGAGCTTCGTTTTGATATGTGGTTCGTTTGAATCTGATGTACGGTTTAGGAGAAACGACCGTTCTAAGTAATGGCGCTTCGCGACCGAACCATTACCCCTCACCTTACTTTGAAACCTTGGTTAAGGACATTAAATGACTAATTGGGGTATGAAACAATTATTTAAAGTGGATTAGGCAGTTGGTAAGGTGCTCATGAAAGAATCGCCTTAAAACTCTTAATGGTTAATTTATTAAAAATGGTGGAGCCGAGGGTACTCGAGCGACTTAAGAGAATCATTGAGAGCAAAGCGAGCGTTAGAGTCTAATTGGTTAAAGTATAGATTCATAATCGACTTTGGTTTAATTCTAACTTATATGTGGTTTATAGGTTACCAGACTCATCCCAGGACTTTTACCACCCCCAGTCGCTCAGGCAAGTTTTCTACCCGTTATACTGTTGTTGTGATGTATATATGTATATGCATTATCTTGTGATAAGTGCATGAATGTTATTAGCAAATCTTGCGATATATTGGAGCATGCTGATATGGTATATATGCATGTCTGTTTCATAATCTTGATATCTATTTGTTGATTTAAATGCTTATAAGTTGCATAATACCTATGCTAGAGATAAGCAGTAGTTGCGTATACCCTTAGTATAGGGGACCCAAAGGTGAACATATTTCTAAACCGGGAGTCGATGTTCCTGAGTATATTATATATATATTTATATATATATATAGATATAGTTTTCAAAACTATTAATCGAATAAGGTTTATTCGATAACTTTATTTTTATTAATGAATATTACTTGGAATATTCATTCGAGGACTTATGACTCTGT
Source organism: Apium graveolens (assembly GCF_009905375.1). Taxonomy (NCBI): domain Eukaryota; kingdom Viridiplantae; phylum Streptophyta; class Magnoliopsida; order Apiales; family Apiaceae; genus Apium; species Apium graveolens. Next base: position 70,610,325 of record NC_133647.1, read on the forward strand.
TTATTCTATTTAATGAATATTACTTTGAATATTCATTCGAGGATTTATGACTTTATTTATTCTATTTAATGAATATTATTTTAAATATTCATTCGAGGACTTATTACTCCGATTATTTACTAAATAATATTCTTTATTTTATTAAAGATTAATGTTTCGATAATCAAACTTATTTTCGATTATTCAAATAAAGATAGTACTTTCGTATAAGTATATTTTTGGTTATTTAATATTCATTTCAAGTATGAGTTTTAAAACTTCTACTTCAAATTATTTATATAGAGATTATCCTTATGGGAATATTATTTAAATAATAATATTCAGATATTTTCTAATATATCGGGACTGATTTATTTCATTAAATCAGCATTACTCCAAACATTCTTAAAAATGTTTTCGAGTCTTCAAAATGATTTTAAAAGTTAGAGCGGATCCCAAAACTCATTTTTATATTTAAGATCTTCCTTCAAAGGGGATTTAAATACTCGCTCAAAACCTGAGGGATCCGGCTCTGTGGTGTATTTTATATTCGCAACGAGGTTGCTGTTTTGATAAATGAATTGATTACTTACCCAACGTTCGGGAAGTAAATCCATCTATTGAGTCGGCATAAGCAACATGGGCTCAGTGGGCATCCATGAAAGTGTAAGTGGCTCAGTGGGAGTCCATCAAATGCGTAAGTGGCTGAGTGGCAGTCCAACATAAGGTCCTATTGCGGCCAGGGTGATGACCAGTGGGGAATTCGTCCATCTACTAGTTGGAAAAGGTTACTTATCGGTATCTTTGCCTGATCAGCAAGATATCAGGTTTATGCCAAGGTTTTCTCCTTTCCAAATTCATTGGATATTGCAACTCTGTTTATAATTTTCATAACATAGGTTTTCAAGGAGTGTATGAAATGTATATATATAGGTGTATATATATATCGGGACTTAATGAAGTATCTCGTAACTTTATTATTTATAATGATATTCAAAGATTGAATCTATTCAAATCTTGTCTTGTAGTCTCATCTATGTGATGAACTTTTGAAACTAATTATAACTTGAACGGTGGTAGTTCAAGTAGTATTCAGAAAAGATATAAGTATATTGGAGTATCTTGTAACTTCATCTTTTCAACTTATATCTGGTTAATGATTATCTTATGCATGACAAAGATTTTCACAAAAACGTTGAGACAAGGTTAGATATATGAGATCACCTTGCAATGATATTTTTATAAAGTTATAAACTGGAACTCTTTGTATATTATGCATGGAAGAGGACTTCCAAGATTTTGAAAAGTATATATATACATATATATTGAATATTTTGCGACTTGGTCGCGTTAAGATATCAAACTTGGTTCATTTCTTCTTGACCAAGACTTTCATGAGTACTATGAGAATGCTCATATATTGTTAATTATTATACATATTATTTTGGTGGGCTTGTTGCTCACCCTTGCTTTCTTCTTTCATCACACAACAACAGATAGACAAGATGAACAGGATCAAGCTCCCAATTCGCGAGCAGATTGGAAACGTTCCGCAGTTTCCTGTAGGCGTTGATGCCGTGTAGCTGAGGTAGGATCTACCAATAGGCTAGGCTTTCAACTTTCGATGTACCAAACTTATGTATATTTATGAATTGTAATAATGGCGAAGAATATGTAAATGATTCAGAAACCCTTTTTAAGGTGAAATGGTTTATAATTGTGGAATAAAATGACTTGTGTTATTTTTGGTATTCATCTCTGAGACTATAACTTGTGGTGTGTGTGTGTATATTGTGGGGTCACAGTACGCCGTAGTTGGTTGACTGTTAAGATTAAGTATTGATAAGGGAAATAGAACTCATGACAACCTGGATCCCCGACCCCGGATTTGGGGGTGTTACAACGTCTCCTCTTTTAATACAATACAAGAAATGTTACCGCGCTCCCACTCACCTTTTTGTAGAAACATGTTTCATCTATGTTTTTGATAAAACCAAACTCTTTTATTGTCTCATCAAAACGGATGTTCCATCTACGAGAAGCTTGCTTTAAACCATATATAGTTCGCAGCAGCTTACACACTAGGTGTTCATTTCCCTTGGAAAGAAAACCCTCTGGCTGTGTCATATACACTTCCTCTTCAAGTTTCCCATTGAGGAAGGCCGTTTTCACGTCCATTTGCCAGATCTCATAGTCGTAGTAAGCAGCAATCGCAAGCAAAATCCGAATTGATTTTGACAGGGCTACATGCAAAAAAGTTTCATCAAAGTCAATCCCTTGCCTTTGTCTGAATACTTTTGCCACGAGCCTGGCCTTATAGGTCTCCACCTTCCCATCTGCTCCAATATTTCTTTTGTATACCCACTTGCACCCAATAGGCTTAACATCTTCAGGCGCCTCAACAAGAGTCCATACTTGGTTGGTATACATAGATTCCATTTCGGATTTCATGGCACTATGCCATTTCTCTAAGTCAACACTACTCATAGCCTCATTATAGGTCACAGGGTCATCATCATCAATGATTGACAACTCATTGTCATTCTCAATGACAAGGCCATAATACCTCTCAGGTTGGCGAGACACTCTCCCTGACCTATAAATGGGTTGTTCCACAGAAGGTTGTTCAGTCTGAACAGGTGTTTCCACTTGATCCATAGTAGTTTGTGCTTCTTGAACTCATCAAGTTCAATTTTGCTCCCACTATTTCCTTCAAGGATAAACTGCTTTTCCAAGAAGGTAGCATGTCTGGAGACAAACACCCGATGATCGGTGTAAAAGTAATACCCTAAAGTCTCTTTAGGATATCCCACAAAATTTCATTTTACAGATTGAGATTCTAACTTATCTGGGTCAACTTTCTTGACATAAGCTGGACATCCCCAAATCTTAACGTGTTTAAGACTCGATTTCCATTCTTTCCATATCTCATATGGAGTTTGAGGAACAGATTTGGAAGGCACCTTATTCAGTAAATATGCTGAGGTTTCCAATGCATAACCCCACAGGAATACTGGAAGATTCGCATAGCTCATCATGGACCGAATCATGTCTAACAAAGTTCGATTTCTCCTTTCAGATACCCCATTCAACTGTGGAGTATATGGAGGAGTCCACTGGGAGACTATACCATTTTCTTTGAGATAAGCTAGAAACTCTCCATTCAAGTATTCACCACCTCGATCTGATCGAAGAGTTATAATACTATGTTTGGTTTGTTTCTCCACTTCATACTTATATTCTTTGAACTTTTCAAAGGCTTCAGACTTGTGTTTCATCAAATACACATATCTGAATCTAGATCGATCATCTAGGAAAGTAATGAAGTATGAAAATCCACCCATGGCTTGCGTAGACATTGGTCCACATACATCTGTGTGTACCAATCCTAGCAAATCTGCAGCCCTCTCTCCATGTCCACTAAATGGAGATTTGGTCATTTTACCCAATAGACAAGACTCGCATGTAGGATATGATTCAAAATCAAAGGGATCAATTTATTAGTATGTTCAATTTATAGTAAATTATGCTCTACGTCACATACATACAGACCATTGTTTAAAATACCACTTCCATAAAGAACATTATCTCTAAGAATTGAACATTTATTATTCTGAATAATAAACAAAAATCTAGCCAAGTCTAACATGGAATAGAAAAAATATTCCTCACAATCGAGGGAATAAAATAACAATTATTTAGAACAATAGTCTTGCCCGTAGGCATATATAAATGAAATGATCCTACAGCTTCAGCAGCAACTCTTGCTCCATTTCCCATCTGTAGAATCACCTCCTCCTCTTTAAGAGTCCTACTTCTACTTAGTCCCTATAATGAATTGCAAATATGAGAACCACAGGCGGTATCTAATACCCAAGTAGAAATTTGACTTAGTGACATATTAACTTCGATCATGAACATACCTGAATCAGAAGCGGTAGTCTCACTACTCTTCTTCTTCTTCAATTCTGCAAGGTAAACCTTCCAGTTCCTCTTCCAGTGCCCCACCTTGTTACAATGAAAGCAAACAGCTTTGCTCTTGGGGTCTTCAGCTTTTGGTGGAACCGGCTTTTTTCACCTACTTTCTTCTTCTTGGAAGGGTTCTTCTTCCTTTTCTTAGGATTGGAACATTCACCAATTAGAAGAACAAAACTCTTCTTAGGGGAAAATTCGATTCCGTAGTCTTCAACATGTTGTGGAGTTCAGGAAGGCTGACATCCAGCTTATTCATGTGAAAGTTCACAACAAACTACGAGAACAAACTCGGAAGTGATTGTAAGACCAAGTCTTGGCTCAGCTCCCCATCCATGGCAAAACCAAGTTGTCCAAGATGTTCAATCAAATTGATCATCTTAAGTACATGGTCATTCACAGATGATCCCTCAGACATCCTACAACCGAACAGTTCCTTCGATATCTCATATCGAGCTGTCCTCCCTGCCACATCATACAACTCTTGTAGATGCATAAGGATAGTGTGAGCATCCATATGCTCATGTTGCTTCTGTAGCTCAATGTTCATGGAAGCTAGCATGATGTATTGAGCAACATTTGCATCATCTATCCACTTACGATACACAACATGTTCATCATTATGTGCATCGCTAGCAGGTTCAGTAGGCTTAGGTGAGTCAAGCACATATTCCAGCTTCTCAACCCTGAGAACAATTCTCAAGTTTTGAAGCCAGTCAGCAAAATTAGGACCAGTCAACTTGTGAGCATCTAGTATACTCCGGAGTGATAGTGCAGAAGACATAAAGAATATAGTAAATCTGTAAATGATGAACATATAACAACACTTAGCAAATATTCAATTTCATTTCAAGACACTATATGAATCGGGTCTTTATTCATAAGTGGCTCCCACTAGTTTATCTAATTTATACAACCCCTAAGTGAAAATTAAGCATTCATAATTCTAGTGGGAATAGGGATCCTACATTCCATCACACAACCTCGGTTGTAGCATGAAACGTCATGTGATGTTCAATAGGCAGACAACTCTTATCAATTACATCTTATGTTATTCCCTAATAAAACTTTAGCCTCTTGAATAATTGAGTCACGGCTGTAGCACGACAAACTCAATATTCTAAGTCAAGTCTAACTCAACATTTCGTACAATTGAATCAGTCTCCAACGGCCCACGGCTGTAGCACGTAACGACCTTTAGATTCTAATTCAATGTACACATCTCTATGTAATAGACACGTATTTCTTATTTCGAAATCAAAGCCCTCGGCTGTAGCACGAAATGATAATGATTTAAAAATAAGAACCACTTTCTACCATGTTGGAAGGCTATGACCGACACAAGCCCGTTGTGTCATTGGCCAATTACTACTTGATATTATTTAATTTTAGAGGGATTATATTATATTACAATCATAATCATATTATAAAGAGATTTTTCCTTTTAAATTAAATATTTCAAATCAATAATCGATAATCAGATGATTCCCAGATCGGGGGGAGCATTGTCAAGAGGCGTCACTTAATACCCCTTTCATACAGATAGAAATCTGCTTTTGACAGAATCATCCTTTCTCTCAATATTGAAAATTCATATTTAATTATGTGTTTCATAAACACAAGAATCTCATGATTGTATTCATAATATTATTGTTAAGGCAAGAAACGATTCCTATTCTAGATTTTCTAGAGCACGCCTTATATTGATTTAAGTTCACCTAAATCTATCATCGCATGGTAAACATAGGCATATATCTCATATATAAAATTAAATAAACAAGTAAATGTAAAGTACAATAAATTAAATGTGTTTGGTTATGGCCCCATCCTATGTGATCTTTATCAAGCTCATGATAAAGATCAAGGTCAATCGAATATGGTGATGGAAATAAATACAACTACTTATTACATAAGTCTTCTTCTTTGTTTAGACTTCTTGTATGCCTCATCTTCTTCTTTGTATCACCTCCATTGGATAGCCTTTTGAGTCTTCAATTACATTACATGATTGAAAGTAAAACTAATCTAATGAACTTACAAGAATAACTCGAGTTACATTCGAGATTTATGATTACAAAGATTGATGACATGCAAGTCGTATTTAAAACCAAAACCAAAATCATTAAACTAAGGTTGAAAGGCCATAACCATCCACCATGCTCATAAAACGCATAAAAGCATGTTAAAACACATAATCTGATCTTAACATATCATATTATCCATGATCTAATCATTAAAATATTATTATTATTAACCCTTTATTATTTATTATTATAGGGTCTATAATAGTATATTTATAGGCAAAACTTTCAGCTGAAAATTTTCCCATAAAATATTATTATTATTAACCCTTTATTATTCTCATTAGTAATTAAAACACCTTTTAATTATTAATCCTTTTTCTAAACACTTTAGAAATAATTCTCTCTCTTGATTTAATTTCCAAATTAAATTCTTAATTAATAATATTAAGAACCTTTTCTTAATTAATTTATAATCAATTAAATCTCATTTAATCAATTATTAAATTTTCCAATTAATTATTTATTTCATAAATAAATAATTATCAGCCATTATTAATTAATTCCTCCGCCATTAAATCATTCTCTTTATGGTGTGACCCTGTAGGTTCAATATTAAGCCGATAGTAGAAATAATTAATAATAAAACTATTTTATCATTATTTATATAAATTATCTAATTCATTAAATATGATTAATTAATTAATCATATTTATTCTACATGGTGAGGGATACTTCTCAGCATATCGCGACTATCCGGATAATACGAATTCACTGCTTAAAATACCAAGAACCTATTCAGTGAGTAGTTACCGTACAATTAATTCCTTCTACCCTGCAATCTCATGATTAAATACAAGGCATGGAACTTGTGTCAAGCCTATCTTATTTAATCACTTGCTTTCCCATTCACTATGCTTAGTTCTATTTAATGTAAATTAGAAACTCCTTTCTAATTTCATTCACTCTAGCCAGAGATTCCTGAACTAACATAAGTGGATCAGCATTGAACATTCTCTTCCTTCACTAGAAGGGGTAGATCCTTTATTGATCATGCACTATCTTCGTGTACAAATTCCTATACCCTGTAGAGCCCTTATAATTGTCTCTGGAGACTAACAACTAAACCAAAGCATAGTTCAGTGTACACAAGATGACTATAATGACCTCAAGTCTAAGGATACTTGTACAACTATCACTATGTGAACAACTGCTGACACGTGAGTGAACTTCATCAGTTGTTCAGTTGTGTGAGTCATGTTCAGTGAACATATTCTATAATAAGCACCTACATACTAGCTATAGTGTCACCACACAATTGTCTATGAGAATAGACATCCTTCATAATGAAGCAAGCATAGTATGTACCGATCTTTGCGGATTACTAATTACCAGTTAGTAATCCTACGACCAGGAACTATTTAAGTTTAGAGTTATCATCTTTTAGGTCTCATTATTATGATCTCATCACAATCCATAAAAAGCTTTACTCTAAACTGTGGTATATCTTATTTAAACATTTAAATAGATAGAGCCCGCAATAAAAACAAAACAAGTCTTTTATTAATATCAATGAAATCAAAACAGATTACATAAAAGTTATTCCTAAATCATCATACATGATTGGACTTAGGACATATCTCTTTCAATCTCCCACTTGTACTAAAGCCAATCACTCTAGTATCTAATACCCATCTTGTCTTTATGACGATCAAAGTGACTTTGAGAAAGTGGATTTGTGGGTGGGTCTGCTACGTTGTTATGTGTGTCAACTGTAATAACCCCAATTTTTGGGATTTTTTTTTTGAAACCCTTATGAATAGTGTTTTTGCTGATTGAGAAAATTTTTCATGCCACACTATGTAGGGGTTCTGATATGGATATTCTGAGGTTTTATTAGTACTCTATATGGTATATAAGTGTATGCAAAGATCGTCAGAATCCAATTCCGAACACTTTGATTTTTCCCGGAAATATACTAGATACGGAGAGAATTGAGTATAAGGTAACAGGATAAAAAGGATTTAAAATAAAGGATTATAATAGAGGATCATAAAAAGGAATATAATGTATTGAGAAAGGTTAAGGGAACCTAAGTAATAAGATCCCGGGTATGATCCCTCAAACGATAAACGAAAACGAAAGTTAAGCGAACCGTATAACAGATCAGCGGTCATTAGGCAAACAATTAGGAAGTTAATCAAAGGGATTAGAGAGAGTGATGTCACCCAACCAATGAGAAGAGGACAAGGAGGGGAGGATGACATCATGAGGATGACACAAGCATGACATAGAAGGGAAGGAAGTGTGGTTGAATTATAACCACACAAAATCAAGGTTAATTAACTAATTAACCTAAAACAACACAAAAATCAACCAACCAAGCCAATCATTTCATTTTCATCAAACAAAACACAAAAATCTCTCTTTCTTCCCAAGCTAGCTCTCGGCTTCTTTTCTTAAAAATTGAAGATCCAAGCTCCACCACTTACGATTTAGCAAGGTAATTATCTAAGCTTCCCCATGGATAGTTACATACTTCCTATAAGTTTAAGCTTCTAATTCCAAGCCAATCTTTTTCTATAAATCATGGAAGAAGATGGTGAATAGTGTTTTTCAAGAACTAAAATTTGTGTTCTTGAAGTTTTGTTTAGATTAAGCTTGGATAAGGACTTTAAGGGTGATTCCAAGCCATTCTCTTGATTCTCTACTCTCCAAGGAAGGTATAAACTACAAACCCTAGCTTTAGTTTTGAGTAATTAGGATTGAATATGATTGATATAGTATATGTGAAGCATGATGCTTGATTGTTTGAAGTTTGGTTGAGTTGTAGAGATTAGTTGGTTTTGTGGTATTGTTGGAGTTGTAAATCTTGATAATTAGTTAAAGAACCTAAGTAAAGCTTTTAGTTCATGTGGGGAATAAGTATAAATGGTTAATGTGGATTTGTTGGGGCTGTTATGATGTGGTTTGGAGGGATGTTGGTTGTATGATTGATTTGGGGTTGAATTGTGGTTGGTTTTGAATGGTTTAAATTTGGGAAATCACGTAAACATAGCCGTCGTAACGTCCAATTTTCTTTAGACTGTTTTTGTGCATAACATTAGGACCCGAGAACCCCCTGCTAGATTATGACCATTGCCATGTCTAGATATCTCATGTTACGAGCTTCGTTTTGATATGTGGTTCGTTCGATTCCGATGCACGGTTTAGGAGAAACGACCGTTTTAAGTAACGGCATTTCGCGAACGAAACATTTCCCCTCGCCTTACTTTAAAACATAGGTTAAAGGCCAAAAAGGGTTAATTAATGTATGAAACATTTATGGTAAGTGTGTTAGGCAGTTGGTAAGACACTCGCGAAGGAATCGCCTTAAAACTCGTAAAGGTTAAATTATTAAAAAATGGTGGAGCCGAGGGTACTCGAGTGACTTAAGAGAATCAGTAAGCACAAAACGAGCGTTAGAGTCTGAGTTGGTTAGAGTATAGATTTACAAGTGACTTTGGTTTAATTCCAACTTACTTGTTGCTTATAGGTTACCAGACTCGTCCCGAGCCATTCGTAACCCCCAGTCGCTCAGGCAAGTTTTCTACCCGTTATACTGTTGTTGTGAGGTATATATGTATTTGCATTATCTTGCGATAGATGCATGTTGGTTAATTAGCAAATGTTGCAATATATTGAAGCATGCTGCTATGATATATATATATATGCATGCCTGTTTCGTATTCTTGCTATATATATCTGTTGATTCAGTTGATAATACCTATGCTAGAGGATAGCGGTAATTTGCATATACCCTTAGTATAGGGACCCAAAAGGTGGAAATATTTTCTAAACCGGGAGTCGAGGATCCCGAGTAGATGTTGTATATATGTATATATATACATATATATTTTTATATATATATGGTTATAGTTTTCAAAACTATTAATCGAATAAGGTTTATTCGATAACTTTATTTTATTTAATGAATATTATTATGAATATCCATTCGAGGGATTATGACTTCTTTATTTTATTAAATGAATATTATTTGAATATTCATTCGAGGGCTTATGACTCTTTATATTATTTATTGATTATTATTTCGAATATTATTCGAGGGCTTATGACTCTTTTATATTATTATTGGATATTACTTGGATATTCATTTGAGGATGTATGACTCCTTTATTTTATGAATATTATTTATAATATTCATTCGAGTTATTATGACTCCGCTTATTACTGCAATATATTCTTTATTTTATTAAAGAATAAGGTGTCAATAATCAAACTTATTTTCGATTATTCAAATAAAGATAGTACTTTCGTATAAGTATATCTTTGGTTATTTAATACTCGTTTCAAGTATAAGTTTTAATACTTCTACTTCAATTATTTTTATAAAGATTATTCTTTATGGGAATATTATTTAAATAATAATATTCAGACATTTTCTAAATATACTGGGGACTGATTTACTTCATTAAATCAGCTTTACTCCAAACACTCTTTAAAGTGTTTTCGAGTCTTCAAAATGATTTTTAAAAAGTTAGAGCGGATCCCAAAACTCATTTTTATATTTAAGATCTTCCTTTTAAGGGGATTTAAATACTCGCTCAAAACCTGAGGGATCCGGCTCTGTGGTGTATTTTATATTCGCAACAAGGTTGCAGTTTTGGTAAATGAATTGATTACTTACCCAACGTTCGGGAAGTAAGTCCATCTATTGAGTCGACATAAGCAACATGGGCTCAGTGGGCGTCCATGATAGTGTAAGTGGCTCAGTGGGAGTCCATCAAATGCGTAAGTGGCTGAGTGGCAGTCCAGCATAAGGTCCTATTACGACCAGGGTGATGACCAGTGGGGAATTCGTCCATCTACTAGTAGAAAAGGTTACTTATTGGTATCTTTGCCTGATCAGCAAGATATCTGGTTTATCCCAAAATTATTTTCCTTTCCAAATTTATTGGATATTGCAATTCTGTTCATACTTTACATGACAGAGGTTTTCAGGAAATGTATAAAGAAGATGTATATGTGGATATATATATATATATATATATATATCAGAATTACATGAAGTATATCATAACTTCATTTCCTTTAATAATATTTCAAAGGCTGAATCTATTCAAATCTTGTCTTATAGTCTCATCTATGTGATGAACTTTTGAAACCGATTATAACTTGAACGGTGGTAGTTCAAGTAGTATTTGGGAAAGATATAAGTATATTGGGGTATCTTGTAACTTCGTCTTTTAAACTTATATCTAATTAATAATTGTCTTATGAATGACAAAGATTTTCAGAAAAACGTTGAGACAAGGTTAGATATATGAGATCACCTTGCAACGATATTTTTTTTATACAGTTATACACTGGGACTTTGTGTATATTATGCATGGAAGAGGACTTCCAATATTTTGAAAAGTATATATGTATATATATATATATATACTGAATATTTTGCGACTTCATCGCATTAAGATATCAACTCGGTTCATTTCTTTTGACCAAGACTTTCATGAGTATTATGAGTAGGCTCATATATTGTTAATCATTATACATATTATTTTGGTGGGCTTGCTGCTCACCCTTGCTTTCTTCTTTCATCACACAACATCAGATAGATAAGATGAACAGGACCAAGCTCCCAAGTCGCAAGCGATTAGGAAACGTTCCGCAGCTTTCTGGAAGCGTTGAGGCCGCTGTAGCTGAGGTAGAAATTACCAATAGGATAAGTTTTCAACTAATAATGTACCAGACTTATGTATATTATGAATTGTAATAATGGCAAAGAAATGTAAATTTATCCAGAAAACCTTTTAAGGTGTATTGACATATAATTGTGGAATAAAACGACTTGTGATTATTTTTGGATGTTCATCTCTGAGACTATAACGTGTGGTGTGTGTGTTTATTGTGGGGTCACTGTACAGAGTATTTGAGTAATTATTAAGATTGGGTGTTATTAAGGGAAATGGAACTCGTGACAACCCGGATCCCCGACCCCGGGTTTGGGGGTGTTACAGAAGTGGTATCAGAGCTAAGCGTTATAAACCTCAGAGATGATGTGACGTTAAGATAATAAGTTCACTAAGATAATAAGAACTCTTGCCAAGTTCATAGTCGGGCTACCTAACGTAGTACTGATAGTTAAAACCCTTGTGGGAACCCTTATAAATATCGTGATAGAAGCGTAGTTCGTTATCGTATATGGTAGCGGGAATCCGAACCCTGAGGTTGAGGAGCAACAGCGCGATGATGTTTTATTACTAATTGGAGATCGGATTGTGGATCCGATAGAGCGTCCTAACGCAGGATCGGATGATGTTGATATTGAGGATGTTGTCCTAGAAGGGATAGTTGCTGAGGAGGATCCCATGGAGGATCCTGACAAGAATGAATAAAGGACCACTGATGAATTGATGACCATGGTTAGGTCGACTACCAGAGGTAGGATTGGTCGATCACTACCAGAGGTTCGTTCAAGTTTGTAAAGATAGTAGCCCCCTTTAACGCGGCTTACTCGTAAGACTGAGAAGTTTGAATGGACAGAGAAATGCGAGAACAGCTTTCAAGAACTGAAGCAAAGGTTGGTGACGGCCCCTATGCTGGCGTTACCGGATGGAAAAGGAGATTTTGTGAAGTATAGTGATGCTTCGCACAAGGGCTTAGGGTGCGTGCTTATGCAGCACGGTAAGGTAATCGCGTACGCGTTAAGACAATTAAGGGAATATAAAATTCGATATCCCCGCCCATGAGCTTAGGCTCGTGGCAATAGTTTTACCCTAAAGATTGGAGGCACTACTTGTATGGAGAGAAGTGCGAGAATTACCTAAGCCATAAGTGCTCTAGTACATTTTCACGTAGAAAGAGCTCAACATATGCCAGAGGAGGCAGTTAGAGCTAATCAAGAATAATGATTGGCAGATTCTTTATCATTCGGGGAAAGCCAATGTGGTGGCTGATGCCCTTAGTAAAAAGGAGAGACTCAAGATGATCATGTCTTTGAGAGAGTTTATAAGAGATTTTGAGAAAATGGAAATAGAAGTGAAGGTAACCGGAGCCGGTACCGAAAAGATGTTTGAGATTGCAATACAGTCCGAATTATCGGAAGAGAACATATTGTGCCAGAAAAGTGATGAATGAAGGCAAAGAGCCAACAATTAGATAAAAGATTAATACCGAGAAAGATGATAAAGGAATAATGAGGTATTCCTACAGAATTTGGGTTCCAAATGTTCAAGAGCCTAAAGATGAAATCTTAGATGAAAGCTAGTTTGAGGAATAAGATTTAGAGCAAACCCTGAACGTGATAGTCAGGGAGGTCGCCATCAAGATAGAAGGAACCCATGACATAATGGAGTGGAAAATGAGGATTTTAAATTAAAAGATGACCCCAATTATGGGGAGTAGGATGAAACATTTCATACTAAGGAAACAGAAAGTCGAGTAAGGAAAGGAGACCTGAGACGGTACTCCTATACGGCAATTCATGGACCTGTCTAGACAGAACTTAGACTATTATCCCCAACCACCACCTTGAGGAAACAATGCGATATGAGATTCTTTCAGGACCTTTAAGTCTCTAAGCTCTCAGAGTTCCAAGGAACAGGTTGACCTAGTCGAGGCAAGAGCCTGGCTAAAGGAAATAGAGGAATCATTTGAGATTCTGAATGATTGACGATCCACAAAAGACTCTTTTCGTCACTTACCCTCCTAAGAGAGAGGCCACCCGCTGGTGAAAGACCAAGAAAGGCACGGAGCCAGAGGTTAGAATAAACTGATTTAAGTTCAGTCAATTGTTTTCAGGAAAGTACTTCCCAAGGTTATAGAGATAGAGTAAAAGCTTTAGAACCAGAACAAAAGTGGATGAGTATGATGAATTATGAATCTAAGTTGTAAAAGTTGTCAAGATTCGTTCTAAGGACACGAATCCAGAATGACGGGATGTTTGAAATCAATGCTTATGTTGTGTTGGTTCATGAAATAATGATAAGAGAAAGGGAAATAAAAAGGAACTGAAGTGGAAAGGGATATAAAGGCAATAGAGTTGAGGTATGATAAGGGAGTCAGGTATGAGGAAACCCTAAAGACTCGTAGCAATAGAAATAGGAAAGTATGTAATCATTGGTATGAGGGTGATTCACCATGAGTTAAAGTTGATGGTTGAAGGCATACGAGTTATGTACATTTTATCCCCTTTAAGTTGGGAGGATTCAAGGAAACCTTTAGATAGTTCGAAGGATAAATAATAAGACGCGGATAGACTAAGGAGACAAGAAAGTAAGAAAGTAGGAAAATTGGATGAAGGAAGTGACCTTCAAGAATGTGAAGTGTAAGACCGGTGGCTTGATACCCAGAAAGGGAGACGCCATGTATGAAAGATATCCCAACATTGAGGTGACTGCGGAGATAAACAACAAAAGTAAATAAGGAATTATTAAGAAGAGGTTCACGTTGAACACGACCAATATCTTCCAGAACATCCTTGTTATCGTTACCAAACTAGGCAAGACAAGCGGATAACCGTTGTTATCTTTTGGAGGCCATATTGATTGACCTCATTTTGAATACAGATGTTATTGTGAAATTAGACATATGCTATCGAGGTGGATATGATTGAAAAAGACACCCTTATCAGGGATGTATGATTTGATTTATCCATGGAAGGATGCATGTACCCTTTTTAAAGGTGGAATTAAGGATAGAACATCGGTAACTTAAAACGAATCCTAGGGGAATGCATAAAGGTTGGCATTTCACCCTTAATAGGGACAGTATGAGTTTTGACAGTATGATTTGGAAAGGGTTAAGGTAACAACAACCTTTAAGTATCAGTGGGGAAATTTTTCAGAAACATATAGACAATGGTTCTAGTAGTAGTAAATGGTATTTTGATATGCCCTGTATCTAGGGAATACAGGAGGAACGATTGAAGGATAACCTTAGAGGTTTTACAAGGAGAAAGGTAATATTCAAAATTCTCAAGAATAGAAATGTTGATAAAGGAAATATGACGTAATTATAATGTTGCCAAGTGGGGCACGTGTTAAACTACGAGAAAGTATGGATCGAACCAGTAATGGTCAAAATTGTTCAGGGCAATTAGGACTTAAGATAAAAGATGTTCTAAGTATGATTGATAGTCAGTCTTGACAGTGATTAGCCTCTAAAGACTGAGGCAATAACTTATGGAAAAATGGTGATTTTTTTTACTCATCAGATTTTAAGAAAAGCATTTTCACATAAGCTGTGATTGAAATAAGGTAGAAAATTTATTTGAAGGTTGTATTATGGTTTGGAAGATTGACATTCCTTCTGATGACTGTGCAATACCCAACCGTAATAGTAGTTGGTAAAGGTATAATTCGTGTAATCGCCATGAACGGGCTATCTATCTTAGAAGGTCGTATCTTGAGATAAGCCAGGACCATGTTTCAAAAAGAACTAGACGAACCTTTGAGTAAGTCTTCTATTTAAGGCATATGATTTAGAATGGTATTAACCTGCTATCGTTGCTTTGATTGAAACTCTTCTGCAATTTTATCTGCTTCATATCATGTATGTATGTCAGGATCAGGAGTGTTCTTCATGAATCAGGAATGGTGATTATGTTACCTCCTTAGAATGATTTGATACGACATGTATGGACTCCGTATGGTTAGATATTAAGATTTTATGGAAAAGTGAATGACGACAGTAGGTCAGTGGTGGACCATAGTAAGGCAGCAATGATTCTGCGAGTAATGAGCTGGTTACAACCGTAAGAGTTGTATTGGAATGGATGTTGAGATTGAGTACCACTAAGCGGGTCATGGTAGTGTATAAGTTATCATTGATAGACTAATTAAGTAGAGTATCTACCTATTGAATATTTATTCTTTCTTATCAATAGGGAGTCGTATTATTATACAAGGAAGGTTACGGTGCAAGCATAGAATTCAAGTAACGATGATGTCTAGAATGAGATCCCAGGTTCGATTTTCGATATCGAAGGAGTTTCAAAGGTGATTGTGTATAAGCTCGAGGAAGAGCATGGGTCCATAGAATGATGGACGGAATAGCAAAAAATATTTAAGCATGCAAAATGCGATACGATAATACTTGATGTTGATATAAATATATATGTTTTGTTCTCCTATGACAAACCTCTATAGTTCAGAGGTAGGTTCCAAGCCAGATATTTTGTGGCAGTATATTTTTTTTTTCATATATACAATTCTTTTCAATTCGTTCTTTTCTCTTCTTTTCATTTCATGTAAGCTGAGAAGAACAACCCTTCCAGAAGGGGAGGTATTGCCGAATGACTATCTATCTGTGTGATAGAAGCCTAGTAGGATACCATCTATTATTTAATTGCTTGTCAAGTACTAAAGGCTGGCCACCTTCTGTACTAACTATGCGATATAACAAGTGTTCATGATGATAGTGATCTCTCAACAAATTCCTTTACTTCTATATGATTGATCAAACTTTGGGAAATAGAAACAGCTGAAAAAGGAGTAATAAAGTTGTGGTAGTATTCGGAATGGAAACACATTCGTGATACTAAGGTTGACGTGGTTATTAAAAGGTTATAGAACGCTAACGAGCAAAAGTATAACTATTATAATATTAGGAACGGAAGGTAGTAGCGAGTACGAACTGGAAAAGGATGGGTAGTGAGAAGCAAAAGCTCTAATGCTAAAAGCTATAATGAGAGTCTGTGCAATAGACTTGAAAGAAATTGGAATGATCACTTAACACGGGTTGAGTTTTCTTACGACAATAGATCATATGTCAGTATTGAGGTATCGCCTTATGAGATCCTTGAGGGAAGACAATGTCGATCTCCCTTATGTTAGGATGAAGTTATAGAGCGCAAGATGCTCGGACCCGCAGTAGTCCAAAGGACCAGGGATATAATAGATCTAATCAGAGGACGACTGGTAGTAGCCAGGAAGGACATAAGAAGTATGTCGATTTGACACGAAAGGACGAAGAATAGGAAGGAGGCAACCTTGTATTGTTAAAAGTATTCCCTTGAAAAGAATTAACGAGATTCGGAAAGAAAGGAAAGCTAAGTCCACCAATTGTTGGACCCTTGGATATATTAAGAAGTATTGGGAAGTTAGCATATGAGCTAGCCTTACCCCAGAACATGTAGCAAGTCATAACGTGTTTCACGTATCAATGTTAAGGAAGTGTAATTCGGATGCCAGATAAATAGGGGCATAGGAGCGCATAGACATGCAACCAGACGTAACCTATATGGAGCAACCAGGAAGGGTATAGATTAAGAAGGAACGAGTGCTTAGGAGAAGGGTTATCAAACTAGTAAAGAGTTTGATGGTAGAACCACAATGTGGGAAAATTGACTTGAGAGTTAGAAAGTGCAATACTAAGAAAGTATCCCTATTCATTTCTATCTGATTCCGGGACGGAATCCTTTTAAGGAGGGGAGACTGTAATAACCCCAATTTTTGGGATTTTTTTTTTGAAACCCTTATGAATAGTGTTTTTGCTGATTGAGAAAATTTTTCATGCCACACTATGTAGGGGTTCTGATATGGATATTCTGAGGTTTTATTAGTACTCTATATGGTATATAAGTGTATGCAAAGATCGTCAGAATCCAATTCCGAACACTTTGATTTTTCCCGGAAATACACTAGATACGGAGAGAATTGAGTATAAGGTAACAGGATAAAAAGGATTTAAATTAAAGGATTACAATAGAGGATCATAAAAAGGAATATAATGTATTGAGAAAGGTTAAGGGAACCTAAGTAATAAGATCCCGGGTATGATCCCTCAAACGATAAACGAAAATGAAAGTTAAGCGAACCGTATAACAGATCAGCGGTCATTAGGCAAACAATTAGGAAGTTAATCAAAGGGATTAGAGAGAGTGATGTCACCAACCAATGAGAAGAGGACAAGGAGGGGAGGATGACATCATGAGGATGACACAAGCATGACATAGAAGGGAAGGAAGTGTGGTTGAATTATAACCACACAAAATCAAGGTTAATTAAGTAATTAACCAAAAACAACACAAAAATCAACCAACCAAGCCAATCATTTCATTTTCATCAAACAAAACACAAAAATCTCTCTTTCTTCCCAAGCTAGCTCTCGGCTTCTTTTCTTAAAAATTGAAGATCCAAGCTCCACCACTTACTATTTAGCAAGGTAATTATCTAAGCTTCCCCATGGATAGTTACATACTTCATCTACGTTTAAGCTTCTAATTCCAAGCCAATCTTTTTCTATAAATCATGGAAGAAGATGGTGAATAGTGTTTTTCAAGAACTAAAATTTGTGTTCTTGAAGTTTTGTTTAGATTAAGCTTGGATAAGGACTTTAAGGGTGATTCCAAGCCATTCTCTTGATTCTCCACTCTCCAAGGAAGGTATAAACTATAAACCCTACCTTTAGTTTTGAGTAATTAGGATTGAATATGATTGATATAGTATATGTGAAGCATGATGCTTGATTGTTTGAAGTTTGGTTGAGTTGTAGAGATTAGTTGGTTTTGTGGTATTGTTGGAGTTGTAAATCTTGATAATTAGTTAAAGAACCTAAGTAAAGCTTTTAGTTCATGTGGGGAATAAGTATAAATGGTTAATGTGGATTTGTTGGGGCTGTTATGATGTGGTTTGGAGGGATGTTGGTTGTATGATTGATTTGGGGTTGAATTGTGGTTGGTTTTAAATGGTTTAAATTTGGGAAATCACGTAAACATAGCTGTCGTAACGTCCGATTTTCTTTAGACTGTTTTTGTGCATAACATTAGGTCCCGAGAACCCCCTGCTAGATTATGACCATTGCCATGTGTAGATAGCTCGTGTTACGAGCTTCGTTTTGATATATGGTTCGTTCGATTCCGATGCACGGTTTAGGAGAAACGACCGTTTTAAGTAACGGCGTTTCGCGAACGAAACATTTCCCCTCGCCTTACTTTGAAACATAGGTTAAAGGCCAAAAAGGGTTAATTAATGTATGAAACATTTATGGTAAGTGTGTTAGGTAGTTGGTAAGACACTCGCGAAGGAATCGCCTTAAAACTCGTAAAGGTTAAATTATTAAAAAATGGTGGAGCCGAGGGTACTCGAGTGACTTAAGAGAATCAGTAAGCACAAAACGAGCGTTAGAGTCTGAGTTGGTTAGAGTATAGATTTACAAGTGACTTTGGTTTAATTCCAACTTACTTGTTGCTTATAGGTTACCAGACTCGTCCCGAGCCATTCGTAACCCCCAGTCGCTCAGGCAAGTTTTCTACCCGTTATACTGTTGTTGTGAGGTATATATGTATTTGCATTATCTTGCGATAGATGCATGTTGGTTAATTAGCAAATGTTGCAATATATTGAAGCATGCTGCTATGATATATATATATATATATATGCATGCATGTTTCGTATTCTTGCTATATATATCTGTTGATTCAGTTGATAATACCTATGCTAGAGGATAGCGGTAACTTGCATATACCCTTAGTATAGGGACCCAAAAGGTGGAAATATTTTCTAAACCGGGAGTCGAGGATCCCGAGTAGATGTTGTATATATGTATATATATATACATATATATTTATATATATATATATGGTTATAGTTTTCAAAACTATTAATCGAATAAGGTTTATTCGATAACTTTATTTTATTTAATGAATATTATTATGAATATTCATTCGAGGGCTTATGACTTCTTTATTTTATTAAATGAATATTATTTGAATATTCATTCGAGGGCTTATGACTCTTTATATTATTTATTGAATATTATTTCGAATATTATTCGAGGGCTTATGACTCTTTTATATTATTATTGGATATTACTTGGATATTTATTTGAGGATGTATGACTCCTTTATTTTATGAATATTATTTATAATATTCATTCGAGGTATTATGACTCCGCTTATTACTGCAATATATTCTTTATTTTATTAAAGAATAAGGTGTCAATAATCAAACTTATTTTCGATTATTCAAATAAAGATAGTACTTTCGTATAAGTATATCTTTGGTTATTTAATACTCGTTTCAAGTATAAGTTTTAATACTTCTACTTCAATTATTTTTATAAAGATTATTTTTTATGGGAATATTATTTAAATAATAATATTCAGACATTTTCTAAATATACTGGGGACTGATTTACTTCATTAAATCAGCTTTACTCCAAACACTCTTTAAAGTATTTTCGAGTCTTCAAAATGATTTTTAAAAAGTTAGAGCGGATCCCAAAACTCATTTTTATATTTAAGATCTTCCTTTTAAGGGGATTTAAATACTCGCTCAAAACCTGAGGGATCCGGCTCTGTGGTGTATTTTATATTCGCAACAAGGTTGCAGTTTTGGTAAATGAATTGATTACTTACCCAACGTTCGGGAAGTAAGTCCATCTATTGAGTCGGCATAAGCAACATGGGCTCAGTGGGCATCCATGATAGTGTAAGTGGCTCAGTGGGAGTCCATCAAATGTGTAAGTGGCTGAGTGGCAGTCCAGCATAAGGTCCTATTACGACCAGGGTGATGACCAGTGGGGAATTCGTCCATCTACTAGTAGAAAAGGTTACTTATTGGTATCTTTTCCTGATCAGCAAGATATCTGGTTTATGCCAAAATTCTTTTCCTTTCCAAATTTATTGGATATTGCAATTCTGTTCATACTTTACATGACAGAGGTTTTCAGGAAATGTATAAAGAAGATGTATATGTGGATATATATATATATATATATCAGAACTACATGAAGTATATCATAACTTCATTTCCTTTAATAATACTTCAAAGGTTGAATCTATTCAAATCTTGTCTTATAGTCTCATCTATGTGATGAACTTTTGAAACTGATTATAACTTGAACGGTGGTAGTTCAAGTAGTATTTGGGAAAGATATAAGTATATTGGGGTATCTTGTAACTTCGTCTTTTAAACTTATATCTAATTAATAATTGTCTTATGAATGACAAACATTTTCAGAAAAATGTTGAGACAAGGTTAGATATATGAGATCACCTTGCAACGATATTGTTTTTATACAGTTACACACTGGGACTTTGTGTATATTATGCATGGAAGAGGAGTTCCAATATTTTGAAAAGTATATATGTATATATATACTGAATATTTTGCGACTTCATCGCATTAAGATATCAACTCGGTTCATTTCTTTTGACCAAGACTTTCATGAGTATTATGAGTAGGCTCATATATTGTTAATCATTATACATATTATTTTGGTGGGCTTGCTGCTCACCCTTGCTTTCTTCTTTCATCACACAACATCAGATAGATAAGATGAACAGGACCAAGCTCCCAAGTCGCAAGCGGATAGGAAACGTTCCGCAGCTTTCTGGAAGCGTTGAGGCCGCTGTAGCTGAGGTAGAAATTACCAATAGGCTAAGTTTTCAACTAATAATGTACCAGACTTATGTATATTATGAATTGTAATAATGGCAAAGAAATGTAAATTTATCCAGAAAACCTTTTAAGGTGTATTGACATATAATTGTGGAATAAAACGACTTGTGATTATTTTTGGATGTTCATCTCTGAGACTATAACGTGTGGTGTGTGTGTGTTTATTGTGGGGTCACTGTACAGAGTATTTGAGTAATTATTAAGATTGGGTGTTATTAAGGGAAATGGAACTCGTGACAACCCGGATCCCCGACCCCGGATTTGGGGGTGTTCCATCAACTCTCTTGACGTCTCCTCTTTCAATACAATACGAGAAATGTTACCGCGCTCCCACTAACCCTTTTGTAGACACATGGTTCATCTATGTTTTTGATAAAACCAAACTCTTTGATTGTCTCATCAAAATGGATGTTCCATCTACGAGAACTTGCCTTAAACCATATATGGTTCACTGCAGCTTACACACTAGGTGTTCATTTCCCTTGGAAAGAAAACCCTCTGGCTATGTCATATACACTTCCTCCTCAAGTTCCCCATTGAGGAAGGCCGTTTTCACGTCCATTTGTCAGATCTCATAGTCGTAGTAAGCAGCAATCGCAAGCAAAATCTGAATTGATTTTAACAGGGCTACATGCGAAAAAGTTTCATCAAAGTCAATCCCTTGCCTTTGTTTGAATCCTTTTGCCACGAGCCTAGCCTTATAGGTCTCCACCTGGCCATCTGCTCCAATCTTTCTTTTGTACACCCACTTGCACCCAATAGGCTTAACACCTTCAGGCACCTCAACCAGAGTCCATACTTGGTTGGTATACATAGATTCCATTTCGGATTTCATGGCACTATGCCATTTCTCTCAGTCAACACTACTCATAGCCTCATTATAGGTCACAGGGTCGTCATCATCAATGATTGACAACTCATTGTCATTCTCAATGACAAGGCCATAATACCTCTCAGGTTGGCGAGACACTCTCCCTGTCCTATGAATGGGCTGTTCCACAGAAGGTTGTTCAGTCTGAACAGGTGTTTCCACTTGATCCGTAGTAGTTTGTGCTTATTGAACTTCATCAAGTTCAGTTTTGCTCCCACTGTTTCCTTCAAGGATAAACTCCTTTTCCAAGAAGGTAGCATGTCTGGAGACAAACACCCGATGATCGGTGTAAAAGTAATACCCCAAAGTCTCTTTAGGATATCTCACAAAATTACATTTTACAGATCGGGATTCCAGCTTATCTGGGTCAACTTTCTTGACATAAGCTGGACATCCCCAAATCTTAACGTGTTTAAGACTTGGTTTCCTTTCTTTCCATATCTCATATGGTGTTTGAGGAACAGATTTGGAACGCACCTTATTCAGTAAATATGCTGAGGTTTCCAATGCATAACCCCATAGGAATAAGGGAAGACTCGCATAGCTCATCATGGACCGAACCATGTCTAAAAAAGTTCGGTTTCTCCTTTCAGATACCTCATTTAACTGTGGGGTATATGGAGGAGTCCACTAGGAGACTATACCATTTTCTTTGAGATAATCTAGAAACTCTCCATTCAAGTATTCGCCACCTCGATCTGATCGAAGAGTTATAATACTTTATTTGGTTTGTTTCTCCACTTCATGTTTATATTCTTTGAACTTTTCAAAGGCTTCAGACTTGTGTTTCATCAAATACACATATCCGAATCTAGATCTATCATCTATGAAAGTAATGAAGTATGAAAATCCACCCATGGCTTGCGTAGACATTGGTCTACATACATCTGTGTGTACCAATCCTAGCAAATCTGAAGCCCTCTCTCCATGTCCATTAAATGGAGATTTGGTCATTTTACCCAATAGACAAGACTCGCATGTAGGATATGATTTAAAATCAAAGGGGTCAAGTAACCCTTCCTTATGCAATGTCCGCAGTCTATTTTCACTAATATGACCTAGCCTACAGTGCCATAAATAGGTCAGATTTTCATCATCTCGTTTTCTTTTATTTGTTTGTTCAATCTGAAGTAAATCATGATATACGTCACATACATACAGACCATTATTTAGAATACCACGTCCATAAAGAACATTATCTCTAAGGATAGAACATTCATTATTCTTAATAATAAATAAAAAACCATCCACATCCAACATAGGAATAGAAACAATATTCCTCACAATAGAGGGAATGTAATAACAATTATTCAAAATAATAGTCTTGCCCATAGGCATATGTAAACTAAATGATCCTACAGATATGGCCGCAACCCTTGCTCCATTGCCCATACGTAGAATCACCTCATCTTTTTCAAGAGTCCTACTTCCCTTTAGTCCTTGCAACGAATTGCAAATATGAGAACCACAGGCGGTATCTAATACCCAAGTAGAAATTTGACCTAGTGACATATTAACTTCGATCATGAACATGCCTGAATCAAAAGTGGTAGTCTTCCTACCCTTTTTCTTCTTCAATTCTGCAAGGTAAACCTTGCAGTTCCTCTTTCAGTGCCCCAACTTTTTACAGTGAAAACAAACAGCTAAATTAGGACCAATCAACTTGTGAGCATCTAGTATGCTCCGGAGTGATAGTGCAGAAGACATGATGAATATAGTAAATCTGTAAATGATAAACACATAACAACACTTAGCAAATATTCAATTTCATTTCAAAACACTATATGAATCGGGCCTTTATTCATAAGTGTCTCCCACTAGTTTATCTAATTTTTTCAACCCCCTAAGTGAAAATTAAGCATTCATAATGCTAGTGGGAATAGGGATCCTACATTCCATCACACAACCTCGGCTGTGGCACGAAACGTCATGTGATGTTCAATAGGAAGACAACTCTTGTCAATTACATCTTATGTTATTCCCTAATATAAGTTTAGCCTCTTGAATAATTGAGTCACGGCTGTGGCACGACAAACTCAATATTCTAAGTCAAGTCTAACCCAACATTTCGTACAATTGAATCAGTCTCCGATGGCCCACGGTTGTAGCACGTACCGACCTTTAGATTCTAATTCAATGTACACATCTCTATGTAATAGACAAGTATTTCTTATTTCGAAATCAAAGCCCTCGGCTGTAGCACGAAACGACAATGATTCAAAAATAAGAACCACTTTCTACCATGTTGGAAGGCCATGACCGACACAAGCCCGTTGTGTCATTGGCCAATTACTACTTGATATTATTTAATTTTAGAGGGATTATATTACGTTACAATCATAATCATATTATAAAGAGATTCTTCCTTTTAAATTAAATATTTCAAATCAATAATCGATAATCAAATGATTCCCAGATCGGGTGGAGCATTGCCAAGAGGCGTCACTTAATAACCCTTTCTTATAGATTGAAATATGTTGTTGACAGAATCATCCTTTCTCTCAATATTGAAAATTCATATTCAATTACGTGTTTCATAAACACAAGAATCTCATGATCGTATTCATAATATTTATTGTTAAGGCAAGAAACGATTCATATTCTAGATTTTCTAGAGCACGCCTTATATTGATTTAAGTTCACCTAAATCTATCATCGCATGGTAAACATAAGCATATATCTCATATATAAAATTAAATAAACAAGTAAATGTAAAGTGCAATAAAGTAAATGTGTTTGGTTATGGCCCCATCCTGTATGATCTTTATCAAGCTCATGATAAAGATCAAGGTCAATCTAATATGGTGATGGAAATAAATACAACTACTTATTACATAAGTCTTCTTGTATGCCTCATCTTCTTCTTTGTATCACCTCCATTGGATAGCCTTCTTGATTCTTCAATTACATTACATGATTGAAAGTAAAACTAATCTAATGAACTTACAAGAATAACTCGAGTTACATTCGAGATTTTTGATTACAAAGATTGACGACATGCAAATCGTATTTAAAACCAAAACCAAAACCATTACACTAAGGTCGAAAGGCCATAACCATCCACCATGCTCATACGACACATAAAAGCATGTTAAAACACATAATCTGATCTTAACATATCATATTATCCATGATCTAATCATAAAAAGAAAATATGACAAAAATCAGAAAAATCAGAATCAAATCAGAAAAACAAGAATCACTGTTTACGGGTAGTAAACGACGTCAAACGCCTTACAGACGAGTCGTTGATAGCTTTAACTATCAGTTTTGTTCAGACGCTCATTTACCTATGGAATAGGGTATTCGTTTGCCTAAAATCGGACACCAGACCCAGATTTCAGCAAATCTTAAGCAGCCAATTCAGAATCCGTATCTAATATGATTCTCATAATTAGAACAAACATAAATCATGTATATATCAGTATATATATAGATTACATAATCATCTTATGATTATACAACTCACATGAATATCACATATTCAAAACCATACATATATAAGAATATTATATCAACATCAAATTATGGCGAATCACGTACACGCTCATATATCGAAAACAGTTAAACACATAAACGAATTAAAAAAAATTCGCAAGTAGCTCTGATGTCATTGAAGGGTTTTTAGCACATAAACGCAGCGAAAACGTAAATTTAAATCTTAAAAAAACGAAACCCTCCGCAGGATCCATGCGAAAAATAATATTTAATTCGTAGTTCAGTATGTTTATCTTAAGAAGCTTTACGTTAATGGAAAGATGGAGGTCTTTAATGGCGATCCAAAAAGGATGAACGGAGATCCTTAGCAGCTGCTCCTCAGGTGTGAAGCACTCCACCGGTATCCACCAAGAAAACATTGTAATGAAGGAGGAGGAGATGGTGAGAATTAGGGTTTTGTAAATCTTTTTGGTTGAGGCAAAAATAGGGTCTATAATAGTATATTTATAGGCAAAATTTTCAGCTGAAAATTTTCCCATAATATATTATTATTATTAACCCTTTATTATTCTCATTAATAATTAAAACACATTTTAATTATTAATCCTTTTTCTAAACACTTTAGAAATAATTCTCTCTCTTGATTTAATTTTCAAAAATTAAATTCTTAATTAATAATATTAAGAACCTTTTCTTAATTAATTTATAATCAATTAAATCTCATTTAATCAATTATTAAATTTTCCAATTAATTATTTATTTCATAAATAAATAATTATCAGCCATTATTAATTAATTCCTCTACCATTAAATCATTCTCTTTTATGGTGTGACCCTGTAGGTTCAATATTAAGCCGGTAGTAGAAATAAATAATAATAAAACTATTTTATCATTATTTATATAAATTTTTTAATTAATTAAATATGATTAATTAATTAATCATATTTATTCTACATCGTGAGGGATACTTCTCAGCATATCGCGACTATCCGGATAATACGTATTCACTGCTTAGAATTCCAAGAACCTATTCAGTGAGTAGTTACCGTTCAATTGATTCCTTCTACCCTGCAATGTCACGATTAAATACAAGGCATGGAACTTGTGTCAAGCCTATCTTATTTAATCACTTGCTTTCCCATTCACTATGCTTAGTTCTATTTAATGTAAATTAGAAACTCCTTTCTAATTTCATTCACTCTGGCCAGAGATTCCTGAACTAACATAAGTGGATCAGCATTGAACATTCTCTTCCTTTACTGGAAGGGGTAGATCCTTTATTGATCATACACTATCTTCGTGTACAAATTCCTATACCCGGTAGAGCCCTTATAATTGTCTCTGGAGACTAAGAACTAAACCAAAGCATAGTTCAGTATACACAAGATGACTATGATGACCTCAAGTCTAAGGATATTTGTACAACTATCACTATGTGAACAACTGCTGACACGTGAGTGAACTCCATCAGTTGTTCAGCTGTGTGAGTCATGTTCATTAAACTTATTCTATAATAAGCACCTACATACTAGCTATAGTGTCACCACACAAATGTCTATGAGAACAGACATCCTTCATAATGAAGCAAGCATAGTATGTACCGATCTTTGTGGATTACTAATTACCAGTTAGTAATCCTACGACCAGGAACTATTTAAGTTTAGAGTTATCATCTTTTAGGTCTCATTATGATCTCATCACAATCCATAAAAAGCTTTACTCTATACTGTGGTATATCCTATTTAAATATTTAAATAGATAGAGCCCGCAATAAAAACAAAACAAGTCTTTTATTAATATCAATGAAATCAAAATAGATTACATAAAAGTTATTCCTAAATCATCATACATGATTAGACTTAGGACATATCTATTTCAACCTTAAGAAGCTTTACGTTAATGGAAAGATGGAGGTCTTTAATAGCGATCCAAGAACGATGAACGGAAATCCCTAGCAGCTGTTCCTCAAGTGTGAAGCACTCCACCGGTATCCACCAAGAGTACAATGTGATGGAGGAGGAAGAGGTTGAGAGAATTAGTTGCCTCCTTCTTATTCTGCATTAGAATTAGGGTTAATTATTTGGGTTGAGGCAAATATGGTTTATAATAGTATATTTATAGACAAAATTTTCAGCTGAAAATTTTCCATAAAATATTATTATTAACCCTTTAATTGATTATTCTTATTAACCAATTAACTAATAATTAAAACACCTTTTAATCATTAATCCATTTTCTAAACACTTTAGAAAAATAATTCTCTCACTTGATTTAATTTCCAAAATTAAATTCTTAATTAATAATATTAAGAATTAATTAAATCTCATTTAATCAATTATTAAATCTGCTAATTAATTATTTATTTCACAAATAAATAATTACCAGCCATTATTAATTAATTCCTCCACCATTAAATCATTCTCTTTTATGGTGTGACCCTGTAGGTTCAATATTAAGCCGGTAGTAGAAATATATAATAATAAAACTATTTTATCATTATTTATATAAATTCTCTAATTCATTAAATATGATTAATTAATAAATTAATCATATTTATTCTACATCGTGAGGGATACTTCTCAGCATATCGCGACTATCCGGATAATACGAATTCACTGCTTAGAATACCAAGAACCTATTCAGTGAGTAGTTACCGTACAATCAATTCCTTCTACCCTGCAATGTCACGATTTAATACAAGGCATGGAACTTGTGTCAAGCCTATCTTATTTAATCATTTGGTTTCCCACTCACTATACTTAGTTCTATTTAATATAAATTAGAAACTCCTTTCTAATTCCATTCACTCTGGCCAGATATTCCTGAACTAGCATAAGTGGATCAGCATTGAACATTCTCTTCCTTCACTGGAAGGGGTAGATCCTTTATTGATCATACACTATCTTCGTGTACAAATTTCTATACCCAGTAGAGCCCTTATAATTGTCCCTGGAGACTAAGAACTAAACCAAAGCATAGTTCAGTGTACACAAGATGACTATGATGACCTCAAGTCTAAGGATACTTGTACAACTATTACTATGTGAACAACTGCTGACACGTGAGTGAACTCCATCAGTTGTTCAGCTGTGTGAGTCATGTTCAGTGAACTTATTCTATAAGAAGCACCTACATACTAGCTATAGTGTCACCACACAAATGTCTATGAGAACAGACATCCTTCATAATGAAGCAAGCATAGTATGTACCGATCTTTGCGGATTACTAATTACCAGTTAGTAATCCTACGACCAGGAAATATTTAAGTTTAGAGTTATCATCTTTTAGGTCACATTATTATGATCTCATCATAATCCATAAAAAGTTTTACTCTAAACTATGGTATATCTTATTTAAACACTTAAATAGATAAAGCCCGCAATAAAACCAAAACAAGTATTTTATTAATATCAATGAAATCAAAACAGATTACATAAAAGTTATTCCTAAATCATCATACATGATTGGACTTAGGACACATCTCTTTCATAGATTATCATAGATATATTCCAACCCATTTTCAGGGGGTGCACCTAAAAATGTATAACTCAAATGACCTGGCAGTGGTTTGAGCCCAAATGTGGGAGCTTCTTCAATAGACGGCTCGAGACGCTCCTGAGAAATTTTCAGGTTTGCTAACCCAAAAGAATCGAATGGCATATCGAACTTCCTCTTCCACGGAGGTGCATTCAAAACCTGCAGTTGCTCTGTTCCTTCTTCATCTTCAATAACTGATTCCCCTATTAAGGATCTCTTTAAGGTATCTGAATTTGGCAATTGCTCAAGCTCTGAATTCACGATAGAGTCGACCCGCTCTACTTTAAAGCACTCATCTTTAGCCGTGGGTAACTTTATTGCCTTGAACACATTAAAAGTGACCTTCTGATCTTGAACCCTCATCGTAAGCTCTCCTTTTTACACATCGATCATAGTTCGGCCTGTAGCCAAGAATGGTCATCCCAAGATAATGGGAATCTTCTTATCTTCCTTAAAGTCCAGAATGACGAAATGAGCAGAGAAGATGAGTTTGTCCACCTTGACCAAGACATCCTCCACTATACCTCGCGAATAAGCGATGGAATGATCAGCTAGTTGCAGTGACATGTATGTTGGTTTCGGATCAGGTAGACCAAGCTTCTTGAAGATAGACAAGGGCATCAGATTGATGCTAGCTCCCAAATCACATAACCACTTGTCGAATGACAAGTTTCCGATAGTGCAAGGAATAGTGAAGCTTCCAGGATCTTTAAGCTTCAGAGGCAACTTCTGTTGCAGCACAGCGCTGCATTCATTCGTAAGAGAAATGGTCTCTAAGTCATCGAGCTTCACTTTCCGAGAGAGAATTCCTTTAATAAACTTCGCATAGCTAGACATCTATTCAAGAGCTTCAGCGAAAGGTATGTTGATGTGAAGTTTCTTGAATACTTCCAAGAACTTGGCAAATTGCTTATCAAACTTCTGCTTTTGAAGTCTTTTAGGATATGGCGGTGGTGGGTAGACCTGTTTATCTCCTGTATTTCCCTCAGAAGGATTGCTTTCAACAGCTTTCTTTTTTGGTTCCACCTTGGCACCCTTCTACACAACCTTTTTAGCAACCATCTCATTTGCTGGAATCGGCAAGGATGCAGGCACGCTATGTATAGGCTCATATGTGCTTTCATTCTATAAAAGAGTTACATAATCTTCGTCCTGCTGAATTTGAGGGCTTGCGACCTTTCCAGACTTCAAGGTGATCGCGTTCACCTGTTCTTTAACTTCCCTCTTTCCTGGATTGGCTTTTGTATCACTAGGAGGCGTTTCTAGTGGTCGATTCAATAAGGCATTGGCGATCTGCCCAATCTGATTCTCTAGAGTCTTGATAGAAACCGCTTGGCTTTTGCACATAAGTCTCAACTCCTCCCGTTCAGATTTTTCATTAGTAGATTGACCGGAACTTCCATGTGGTTGTAGTTGAAGTTGGATTTGTTGTCTTGGTGCATACTGTTCTTGAAAACCAGGAGGATTGAATTGATTGACTCCAAACTGCTGGTACGGCTGTTGCATTGCATTCTAATTGTTGTTTCAGCTGAAATTTGGATTATGGTTGTTAGGATGATAAGTGTCTAGAACTGGTTTTGGAGATCTCTGAAAGTTGCTCACAAATTGAGCTGATTCACTAGATATAGCGCATTGCTCCGTCACATGCGAACCTGCACACAGCTCACAAACACTGATTATCTGATTAACACCATAGTTAGCCAAAGAATCGATCTTCATAGACAACGCCTTTAGTTGAGCAGTGATAGCCATAGTTGTATCCACTTCAAGAACTCCTGCTACCTTGCCATGTGGTAATCTATGGGTTAGATACTGATATTCATTAGCAGCCATCGATTCAATTAGCTCATAAGCTTCATTATAGCTCTTAGCCCATAAGGCTCCAGCTGATGTTGCATCAAGCATGGGTCTTGAATATGCTCCCAAACCATTATAAAAACAATTGATGATCATCCAATCAGGCATTCCATGATGAGGACACTTCCTAAGCATCTCCTTGTAGCGCTCACAAGCTTCACATTAAGATTCTCCCGATTGTTGTGCAAATTGAGTAAGAGCATTCCTGAGTGCAGCTGTCTTCGCCATAGGGAAGAATTTAGTGAGAAAATTTTGAGCAAGATCCTCCCAAGTAGTGATAGAACTTGCTGGTAGAGAATATAACCAACACTTAGCTTTATCCCGCACAGAGAATGGGAAAAATCTCAATTTCACAGCATCTTCAAAAATATTATTGAACTTGAAGGTGTCACAGATATCGATGAAATCCCTAATGTGCATATTGGGATCTTCTGTTGGAGAACCCCCAAACTGGACTGAATTATGTACCATCTGAATCTGTTAGTCGCTAAACACGCGCTAAAATTCACGCAAGTATATGTTTTCGCAAGTAATATAGAATATCTTCTAGTTCGTTCCCACAGAGAATAAAGTTTGTAATTTCAATCAATGTATTTATGCAACAATGGTATGGTTATTATTCAATGCTAAGACGATCAACAAATTGAGATTGTTTTTAACTAACCTTAAGCTAATAATTATAACTAAGATATATGACAAACATGGGATTCTAATTTCATTAAATACTTTATTTAATAGCCTTTTCGTTCTTAACCTTAGCATGTAATGGTGATGACACTAATCAGATAACACGAAACTGATAAATGCCAACTTTCATTGCACGATACTACCAAATATCCACAAAAGAAATAGAAGCTCAATAGACACCAATTATATTGAGACCCTATAAGTGTATAGAATTTGACAACATAACGGTTTAATGCACAAGTTATCTATCATGATTACATAAGGCAAGTAAGATGGTTAAAATTACCTACGCATCATGCATAACAATAACACATAAACCTATGCTAGCATGGCAAGTTTTAAATCCTTAAATTCACTTTCGCTTCATTAAGAATTAACACGCTATCTTATAAGTTAGTGATGCTCATAAGATGAATAAGCACAACCAATACTAGGTTATCATACAATCATCACACACTAAGGCATCGAAATAAATTAACTAAAGAAATCCATAAATAAATCCACTAGAACCCCACGATAACGATTAGCCCATGATCGGCCTCATCATCAACGTCGGTTCTGATGAAAGCATGGTATAATAAATATAGTCTTTATACTGAATAAAACCAAGTACGAAACATAAGTAAAGTTCAAGAATAAGAAAACTAGCATCCAACGTTATAACTTAAACAAAGAATCACAAGAATAAACTAGATCTTCTTCGCATTGGTTGAATTATTCTCTCTGGTCTTCTTTACTCTTTTTCCTTAGCTTTTTACGTCTCTCCTTATGTAAAACGTCTTTATTTATCTATATATATGCTGTAGAATTGACCAGGGCTTCAAACTCTCAATTCCTAGTAGAAACAGAATTCTGCTATCCCGACTTGGTCAAGCGCGCGGCCGCGCTGAGTTTCTGATCTTTGGGCGCGGCCGCGCGCTATCACAGCGCGGGCGCGCTGACTCCCTGGATAAAATTTTAACTTCTTCTTTTCCTTGCTGATTTGAGTTGGTTTTCCACGAGCTTTTATTCCAACACCATCCTAACACCCAATTAGCACTAAAACCATGCTAATTTACCTGATTACCTGGAAAATGCCTGAAAATGCAAAAACACTAGAAAACACATTAAAAAACCAACAACTTGAGTACAAATACACCAATTCAAAGCTTTAAGGAGCATAATAAAGTGTCATAAATGCCGCTTAACATACCCCCAAACTTGAATCGATGCTTGTCCTCAAGCATTAACAGACTCAAAAAACAAGAAATAAAAATGCATGAATGCAACTAAATGAATGCAACGATCCCCAATAGAATAACTAAACCAATCAACAAGAAACATCTCAACAAATGTAGTTATTCGCATAAAGATCAATTAAGCCTCACAAATCAACCTACAAACCAGAGACGCGCGTGTGTGCAACTGCTTACAGATATACTATCGTAACTAGATCAATAATCATGACTCACTACTCATCAAAGCAATCGCATGTTTATAAATAAAATAAAATCTAGACTCAAAATAATTCTTAACACTTCAATTCTTATATCGGAGTTTTACATGGATTCACGCTTTTATTCACACCAAAACAATCACAAATATGCTTATTTGACTGTGCAATGAGTGAGGTCCACAAATGACTTATACAATAGTACCCATGTAGCGAGCCTTAGGTTAGCGGATCCTGAACTATAAAATCCTTAGGTCACTAGGCAAAAAATCCCCTAAGAACTTAATAACTTGAGTACTAAAGAGCCCACTCGTGATCAATTATACATAACACTTAAATATATTTTTTTTTCTCTTTTTTCTTTCTTTTCACAAATTTCTGAACGAGTGTGTTTCGCTCCATCTCGCTCAACCCTAGATTACTCATATAAATATGAGCCGGCTACTAGCCATTTGACACCTAGCCATAATAACTAGCAATGAATCCAATTTTCTCCAATTTTTAAATATCCATGTTAATTTATCATTAAGAGAATATCCAAGATTCTAAATATAAACAAGTGATTAAACCTCGACAAATAAATAAACCATGATCATGATCTAGCACTAAAACAACCTATAAGACTTAGTGAAATACAATTGTCTCTAGCATACAAATCAATTCGATAAGACTTAACATCACTAAATACGACATCACTACACTTAGCATCAATATCACAAGTCAATCGGAAAAATCATCTAAGGGATCATGTTATAATGCAAATGCATGAAACTATATGAATAAACTATCATAAAAAACTACATAAAAAAATAAATAAATAAAGACTACTACATGAAAAAATATGCAACTATATGTACTAAACCGTCATGAACATGCAAACTATATATGACTCACATAAAATATATTCCTTCAACTACTATCCCTAAACTTAAAATATTCACTGTCCTCAGTGAAGGTAATAGTTAGGAATCAGGCATACTTACCCCGAATCAGGATCATCACCCTCAACGGGTGGACTGTCAGGCGTGTCTAGAGGTGGATACACGGAGTCCTCACCAAATACTAGTCACTGGATGTCAACACCCGTGGCTCTGAATGTAGTTCCAAGTGCCTGGGTGAGATCCCGTGAAAACCGACTATGGATATCGTGCATAGCATCCATCATCCTCGCTAGATGCCTATACTGCATCGTGCTCAAACCAACTCCAACATCTGCTCCTGCCTCTTCCTGCTCCTGCTTCTGTTGCGATCCCAAAGGACCAGCCTCCTCTCCCAACTGAGCTCTCCATGCTGCTCGACGAGCCTGTGAAGTCTCACTAGCAAATGTCTGATCCGCTGGCCTTCCACCTGGCAGATGGTCATAAGAATATCCAAGCCCCTTAAGATCGGGCTTTCCTCCTCCCTAATCTGTCATTTTCAACAGCGTAGAATTGTTGATAGGAGCACTGGAAAGCTGCAGTTGCTTATGTGCGGGCCAATGAACACCAACTACCACCCACAACTTCGTCACAACGGACGCATAGGATATAGAAGCCATAGTACCTCCTCTCAAGAACCTCAAAATACCCTGATAAATAACCATCCCAAGATCCATATAGTCCCCCTGAAGAATACCCCACAACAGATGAGCACGCTCTACAGTAATCTCATGCACATGAGAAGATGGCATGATGTTAGCACAGATAAAAGAATTCCAAGCACGTGCAAACCTATTCATAAAAAAGCAGGAAATGTGGAGTAATCAGTCGTGCCCCTCTTGAACTTCCAATGAGTCTCAGGCACACATAAAGTAGCAACAATCAGATCCAGATCAAAGTCCTTCGGAGTCTTATCATTCCAAGTATCCTGATCGGGGTTCCTCACGGGCTGCTCAATCACCCTCCTTATCGCATCAGCACTATACTCCATAGTAATCCCCCTAACTACAGTGAAACCATTCTTCTCTGCCTTTGCATTACCATAGAACTCTCGAACAACACTCATGGGCATAGCAGCGGGAGCCTCGCAAAAAGGAACCCAGCCCATCTCCAATATCATCTCCAACAACTTACCATCTTTCCCTGATGGTAGAAAACCTCACTCCTTTGCTATAGGCTTTGAGAGGAGCCTCGTGTACTCCGCTTCAGCCTCGAGAGTTGAAAATCTGGGCCTTACACCACCTGCACTCGAAGAATCGGTGGTGGTGCTGCTTATTTGAGTTCTTTGTCTCTTGGGTGCCTTTGGGATTGAATAAGAGAGAATAAAAGATATGTGTTTGAGAGAGATTTGTGTTTAGAATTTGTGAAGTGGTGGAGAAGTTTGTGTATAAGTGTGTGTATATATAGGAGGTGAGAAGAGAATTAGATATGGAATAGAAGTGAGAATTGATTATGGAAATCGTGGGAATAATGGGTTTAATTTGGAGAAGGAAATTTGGGATGTGGAAGTGTAAAATTCGGGTAGAATTTGATTTTGTAGTAAAAATCCCGATTTTCTCTTCACAACTGTCTTTTATTTTATTTTTTGATTCGGGACCCCAGTGT
The DNA here is from genome assembly GCF_009905375.1 of Apium graveolens. NCBI lineage: Eukaryota > Viridiplantae > Streptophyta > Magnoliopsida > Apiales > Apiaceae > Apium > Apium graveolens. Next base: position 70,646,049 of record NC_133647.1, read on the forward strand.
AAGGACCCCATATCTGGGGTTAGAGGATTTGGTCGTCACTATAAAACCTCAATCCAAATTAACCTGTTAAATCAATAAATAAATGCCAGCGGAAGATATTTAGCATAAATGACCCCAATTAATCCAAGATCTTTTAAGGTTACAGTTCTAGAAACAAGAATTCCAAATTCCATAAATAACTTTCATTTCCTTTTAGAACTCTTTTCAACAAATTTCAATTCAATACTAAACCGCTAGTATAACTTCTAAAGGAATTATACTAGACCCAACTATAAAATAACATAATTATAATATAGTATAATATAAACAACTTTACACAACAGAACTTACACTAGTCCACAAACCCTAGACCAACCACCTTCCAAAAGCTTATTCTTTGCTTCCTCGAATTACGCGGCTAAATAGCGCAAGTTAATCCTCACTGAAGGTTAAATTTGAAAATAGGCAAGTATGAGCGAAAGAAATGCTCAGCAAGATCATTGTAATATATATATGGTCGTTTTGATATAAAACCGATATCTGTAATAACGCAGATCATTTTAAAATCATAATTGCTGAAACATAAAATTTATTAAAGAATCAGATAATTGTTTCTCACTGTATTCAAAACTCTTTTTGATATTTCCGAGCAAAATGCTTCAGCAATATTTTAAATCTTTACGAGAATAAAACTCATAAAACAGTGTTTATGGAAATATCGTAAACAACAATAACAAGAAGCAATGATTATGGATTGAATCATAAACTTTATTCAAAACCGAACTCTTGATATTAATACTCATTTTGTTGTCATATCAAATTAGATATCAATACGAACTTTGATACTCACAACATCCCATACTGAAGTCAACATCAATCATCTATACTAATACCACCTTTGATATTAAACAACAAAGTAAGTATCAGCATAAATCAGAAACTGAATCAAAACTGCATTTCACCATTAATCCAAAACAGAATCAGTTGATAAATCATTTATTCTATGATTATCAAAACAATTTAGAAACAACAGTTTAGATTGGAACCAATTATATTTCATGTTGTTCCTGATGATCAGTCACGAAACAACACCGGTATCCCGTAGCCATACCGTAATTATAGGTACTACACGTATCCCGCAGCCATACGATACCTATAAGGCGCCAGAAAAGGCATATATTTGCCTTGAAATATATTACATCAGGACCGATGTCTCGATCACCTACGCTATAACTAGTAACCAGTAACCATTCCAATCTTAAAACATTTTTATTGAAAAGGAGCCGAATCAATCGACATCATAAATAATTTTATTCCCCCATTCACTAGGGCAGGAATACTCACAACCAAATCATCTTTCTGAAAATCCAAAACATATATAAATCTAGTAATTTGATAAGTAAAATCATTTAGCTATTCTGAACATAGAATAGCAGAAGAATACTTGTATAAACAGAACCATTTAATTCAGCGATATGTAAAACATTTATCTATATTGAACTGAGAATAGGAAAGCAATACTTGCATGATAAGATTCAAAATAAATATCACTTGAACAATAAGTGATGATAGGGATACTTGCCTTTGAGATTTAACAGTTAGTCAAACTCGTAAAGACGCATCTATACTAATATTCTATCTCAAAATATCACCGTCTTTCTTTTCAACACTTTACTGATATGCTGCTCCTGCGATTGCTAGAAGCCAGACATCCAATACCATTTCATCTCACTCTTTATCCAACGTCTTGTCCTGATCAGCTCGAATGATCCACATCTATAATTAAAAGGTACAATTTTAATCGTCTAAACGATAATTACTCGATGAACTGCGCGTCAAAATCCTATCGTCTACCCATATGATAGCCTACACATAAAGAAAACATTCCAACACAAGACTCTTGACTCATGCACACACGTAATTCACATAGCACATAATTCATATATCACATAATTCATATCACATATGACCAGTTCATGAAAAGGTTCGATTCGGTACGTTTAAAACTGAAATCGGGTCAAAAATATGATTTATCGATCAATAATCGACTCAGAATGATTCGTAAAACAAGCGACCTTTCGAAACAAAAGGATTTGGGTCTCGAAATTATTTTTATTGAAAGAGGAATATTTTTTAGAGTCTGTACGCGTTCGTTTAGTATTAAACAGACGAACGGTTTATTTATTACGGATTAAATAAGAATAAATAGAATTAAATCAATTAATAATAATATTAATTGATTTTTAAATACCAAAATATAAATTTTAAAAGCTCAAAATAATTTTTAGGAATTATTTGGCTTAATTATAAATAATTATACTTTATTTAACTATTTATCAATAAAATTAATTGATTAAATGAATTAATCAATCAATTAAATTCATAAATAATTAACTAAAATAAATTATAAATATTCAAATCAAATTTGGATTTTTGAAAATAATAAAAGAAAATAATTTTCTAGAATTAAATCAATTCAGTTAATTATTTAAAAATAATTAAATAAATCATTTTTGAATTTAAAATACATTTTTGGAATAAAATTTCAAATTTTGATTTATTTTTAAAAGAAAATCTGCACAAACAGATTTCTGCATATTGAATTGGGGGAAACAGATCAAAAGCGGGTCGACAACCGGGTCAGTCAGTCGAGTTATCGGGTCGTCAAGAATACGAAGAACTCATCGGAAAAAGTGTAGAATCCAGTGAGTTACTCCGGTTCCGACGAGCTCCGACGAGCTCCGACGAACTCCGACGAGCTCCGACGAGCTCCGACGAAGGCGTAAACAACGCCCTTCGACTCGATTCTGGCACCAACACCTCAAACACATACACAACATCACGAATTAAGCAACGACTGCACTAACCAACAGTTCGAACACCAAAACCGGCCACAACTCCATTAAAACCGACGAGTTGAAGAAAAATCCGGCGAATTACTTAACTTCGTCAAATCGGAACTAAAGTCAACATTTTATATACGAAAATGAAGGTAACAACATCTATAATCTATTAAGGACATCAAAAATAATAACTGATTGAAGACAAAATCGGAAAATCACAAACAAAAACCCAAAAAAATAATAAACTCGACTATATACCTCCTGTAATCGAACCATAACAGTTTATGCATAATTCGATTATAATAATCATGTAGAAACTATTTTTAACATTCAACACAATCAAAAATCAATAAAATTGAAGAACCCAATCTTTAAGAAAACGATGAACATCGTTTTTGCAAATTATATAACCTCATTCGATGATTCTGCTCTCAAAAGAACCGGCTCGATTAGAGCTTCAATTTATATAAAGAACGTCAAAAACCACAACCTACAGCTCCTGCAATCAATTGATTTGTGTACAAAAACGAGATTATACCCCCAAGAACAATGTTCTTGAATATTCCTATTTTTTTCTGAAATTTTTGATAAAATAAATGAATAAAATAAATCTGTGCAGTTATTTATATTTTTGAAAAAAAATAAATACCCCAAAATCAGTTAAGGGTGTTTTTATCCCCTAATTAAAATAATTAGGCCCAAAAATATTAATTGTGGGGAATAATTTTAAAAGCGATAAAATATAAAGTTTGTATCAAAATTTTCCAAAAATTACGAATAATGCAAAAATACAAAACTAAAGGGTATTTGAAATACAGATAATTCTTTAAAAATAAAAACACGAATTTTGTGAGTTTTAACGTCCCGGTGGGGTCCCGATCCGTTTATTTTTGAAAAACAGAAATGATCCTTAAATTTACAAATAACCCGAACACGCATAAAATACATTCAACTACACATAAACAAGATAAAACGAATACCTCGATAAAGACGCATATAAACACGTGTCCAAATTACGGATCGATTTACATAAATGCATCTTAAACACATAACAAGTATCACATTGGATCATATCAAATCCGAGAATAGATTACTTAGCCGCTTAGTAACTATAAAAATGATACAATTTAATATAAGATTTGGATGATTACCAAAACCGGGCTTCTTATAAAATACTTTATACGAAAATAATGTAATAATATCTCGCCTTTCGATAATACGGGTTTCGCAGATTTATTAAAATGACTTTCGTATCGAAAATTTTACGCCGAGATGCGCACGGGTCAAACCGTAATCTGGATTGAAAATGTTAAAATACGGAAAATGTCCGGAATTACCAGATTGGGTTAATAAGGAGTTTTCGGAAGAGTTTTGGGTTGTAAAAATGCAAAAACGGTTGAGGTTGGACGATTACCGGCTTTTATAAAATAGTTTTATAATTACTCAGAAAATAATTAATAAATCCATAAATTATTATAAAATCATATAATAGCCCAAAAATTACCAGAAAATTATCACAATTATTAATATTTTATTCTGTACATATAAAAATTAGTATACTCAAAGAATATCACATATAAACATCCAAAACATCACTCCAATTACCAGATAATTCACCAAAATTCACATAAAATCACATAAACAATTTCAAATAATGATAATAATAATATCTGAAAATATAGGGATATTACACCAGCGCGGCCGCGCGCTATACCAGCGCGGCCGCGCTCACCTTCTGCCAAATCGGCGTGGCTGCGCGCTAGATTAGCGCGGGCGCACTTGGCTTCTGGAAAAACAACGTGGCCACACACTAGATCAGCGCGGGCGCGCCCAACTTCTGAAGTTGGCCCTGAAATTCTTCTTTTTCTAATTTTTTTGTGTTTTTCTCTTTTCTTCTTACTTTCTCTACCTAATAATGTACAACAAACTTGGATTGCCTCCCAAGAAGCGCTTATTTTACGTCATTAGCTCGACGTAGAATCTTGAGATCAAACGGACAACAAAACGGCACTAACCACCTCACGGTTTTCCATGTCATCATAGTAGTGCTTCAACCTCTGACCATTTACCTTGAATGCTTGGCCCAGATCATTCTCAAAAATTTCCACCGCTCCATGTGGAAACACAGTTTTGATTATGAAGGGCCCTGACCGTCTTGACTTCAACTTCCAAGGAAAAAGACGGAGACGAGAGTTAAACAACAGAACTTGTTGCCCCGGCACAAATAATTTGAGCACTAGACCCATATCATGCCACCTCTTGACTTTATCCTTATACATTTTGTTGTTCTCATAAGCTTGAAGTCGAAACTCGTCCAGTTCATTCAATTAAAGCATCCTCTTCTTTCCAGCTGCATCCAAGTCCAAATTTAACTTCTTCAAAGCCCAATATGCTTTATGTTCTAGCTCCACCAGCAGATGACCCCCTTACCATACACCAACTGAAATGGCGATATTCCCAATGGAGTCTTGTATGTTGTTCTATATGCCCAAACAGCTTCATCAAGCTTCAAAGATCAATCTTTCCTTGATGGACACAACTTTCTTTGAAATGTGCTTGATCTCTCTGTTAGATACCTCAGCTTGACCATTTGTCTGAGGATGATAAGCCGTAGCAATACGATGATTCACATTATACCTTTGCATCATAGCAGTGAACTTACGATTGCAAAAATATAACCCCTCATCACTGATTATGACTCATGGAGTTTCGAACCTTGTGAATATTTGCTTGTGAAGAAAATTAAGCACTACTTTCACATCGTTGGTTGGAAACGCCTTAACTTTAACCCATTTCGAGACATAATCGACCGCCAATAAGATATACTGATTGTTACAAGATGAGACAAATGGGCCCATGAAGTCAATTCCCCAAACATCAAAGACTTCAACCTCGAGAAGCACATTAAGAGGCATCTCATCCCTCTTGGACATATTACCCACACGTTGACATCGATCACATTTCAAAATGAACTGATGAGAATATTTAAACAAGGTTGGCCAAAAGAAACCTGCTTGAAGAATACGAGCTGTTGTCTTTTCTCCACAATAATGTCCTCCATAAGCCGTTGAGTGTCAATCTCGCAAGCCCCCCCTGTTTCGCTGTAAGGAATACATTTCCTGATGATTTGGTCAGCTCTCTGTCGAAAAAGAAATAGCTCATCCCACATATACCACTTCACTTCATGCATAAACTTCTTTCTTTAAGCATACGACAAACAGCTGCTTATCGGGAAAAGACTCATTTATCAATGTCTTATCTAGTGAAGTTGCACGTGGATCTTGTAAATGCAAAAGATGATCAGCGATTTGATTTTCAATCCTATTTCTGTCCTTGATCTCTAATTTAAATTATTGAAGCAAAAGAACCCATCTGATCAATCTAGACTTCGAGTCCTTCTTTGAGACAAGATATTGAATTGCTGTGTGATCAGTGAAAACTGTCACTTTAGTCCCAAGTAGATAAGATCGAAATTTCTCAAAACCATAGACAATAGACAAAATTTCTTTCTCCGTAGTAGTATAATTCAGTTGAGCACCATTAAGGGTCTTAATAGCATAGCAGACCACATGAAATATGTTGTTCTTTCTCTGCCCAAAAACTGCTCCAACTGCATAGTCACTTGCATCGCACATCATTTCAAAAGGTTCCTTCCAGTCAGGTGCAGTTATGACAGGTGTCGTGATTAAACTTTTTTTCAACATCTCAAAAGTTGCTAGACACTCGTTATCAAACCTGAAAGGGACATCTTTCTCTAGCAAACTGTATAATGGCTTCGAAATCTTTGAGAAGTCCTTGATGAAATGCCTATAAAAACCCGCATGACCAAGAAAACTGCGAATTCCCTTAACAAAAATTGGTAGGGGAAGATTTTCAATGACCCCCAATTTGGCTTTGTCCATCTCAAGCCCCTTACTAGAGACCTTGTGCCCAAGAATAATGCCATGTCGCACCATAAAGTGACATTTCTCCTAATTGAGAACCAGATTGGTCTCAACACACCTCTTGAGAACGTTTTCAAGATTTTGCAAGCATTCATCATAAGAATCGCCAAATACAGAGAAGTCGTTCATGAACACCTCCACATTCTGGCCAATCATATCAGAAAAGATGGCCATCATATATCTCTGAAACGTGGCTGGTGCACCACACAGACCAAAAAAAACTCGTCTGAAGGCAAAAGTACCAAATGGATATGTGAAGGTAGTGTTCTCTTGATCTTCTGGAGCAATGCAGATTTGATTATAACCAAAATAACCATCTAGAAGACAGTAGTACTCATGCACAATAAATCTGTCAAGCATTTGATCAATAAAAGGCAGAAAGAAGTGATCCTTCCTAGTGGCCTTGTTCAGCTTCCTGTAATCCATGCAAACTCTCCACCCCGTGACTGTTCGAGTAGGGATGAGCTCATTCTTCTCATTAGAAACTACTATGATACCTCCTTTCTTCGGTACACATTGAACTGGACTCACCCAAGAACTGTTAAAAATGGGATAGATAATCCCTGCATCTAGCTACTTAAGAATTTCCTTCTTCACTACTTCCTTCATGATTGGATTAAGTCTTCTTTGCTACTCAACTGTAGGCTTGCTTCCTTCCTCTTATAGAATTTTGTGCATGCAATACAAAGGGCTGATTCCCTTGATATCTTTTATAGCCCACCCAATTGCCGATTTGAATTCTCTAAGAATTCTCAAAAGTTTCTCCTCGTCGATACCTGAAAGGTCAGATGCAATAATAACAGGAAAAGTAGATGCATCACCTAAAAACGTATACCTCAAATGTTCAGGTAAAGGCTTAAGTTCAAGAGTATGAGCTTCCTCAATAGATGGCCTGAGGCATTTTGGAGTTTTGTTCAACTCCTCCATTCCCAGAGATTCAAAAGGCATATCAATCTTCCTCTTCCAGGGAGAAGCATTCAGAAATTGCAACTGTTCATCCCCTTCATCATCTTCATTATCATAATTTCCCAACAAGGCCTTCTCTAAGGCATCAGACCTTAGCAATTGATCAAGTTCTGATGTAACCACAGAATCACCCAACTCCACCTTTAAGCACTCCTCATTTTCCATAGGAAATTTTATAGCATTGAACACATTAAAAGTTACATCCTGATCCAGCACTCGCATTGTAAGCTCACCCTTCTATACATCTATCAAGGTACGGCCAGTCGCCATGAAAGGTCTTCCCAAGATTATAAGAATCTTCTTATCCTCCTTGAAATCAAGAATCATGAAATTAGCAGGGAAGATGAGTTTATCAACCTTGACCAAGACATCCTCCACAATACCTCTCAAATATGTAATAGAATGATCGGCCAACTGCAAAGTCATATAATTTGGTTTTGGATCAGGCAAGTTCAACTTCTTGAAGATTGACAAAGGCATCAGATTGATGCTAGCTCCCAAGTCACATAAGCATCTATCGAAAGACACTTTTCCAATAGTACATGGAATAGTGAAGCTTTTTGGATCTTTAAGCTTTGGAGGTAACTTCTATTGCAGCACATCACTGTATTCCTCCGTGAGAGCAACAGTCTCTAAATTATCTAGCTTTACATTCTGAGAGAGAATATCTTTCATAAACTTTGCGTAACTAGGCATCTGCTCAAGAGCCTCAGCGAAAGGTATGTTAATATGAAGTTTCTTGAACACCTCCAGAAACTTCTCAAATTGTTTATCCAGCTTTTTCTTATGCAGCCGCTTAGGAAAAGGCGATAGAGGATAGATCTGTTTCTCCCCTGTATTACCCTCAGGAGGAGTGTGCTCAACAGTAGTCTTCCTTGGTTCCACTTCTGCTTCTTGCTGTTTTACTACTTCTTCAGCCCCAGCTTCGTCTTCTGAAACTTGAGTATGTTCGGGATTTATAACCTTTCCGTCACCTGCTCCTTAGCTTCCCTCTTTCCTGGCACTTCAGTGTCACTAGGTAGTGTACCAGGTTGACGATTTAGCAAGACAGTGACAAATTGTCCAATTTGATTTTCCAAATTCTTGATAGACACAGCTTGGCTTTTGCACATAAGCTTCAACTCCTCTAATTCAGATTTTTCATTAGCTTGTTGTAGCTGAAGTTGCTGTCTTGGTGCATATTGTGGTTGTTGAAAACCAGGGGGGTTGTACTGCTTTGCTGGGTACTGCTGATAAGGCTGTTGAACCGCATTCTGAGTGTTGCTCCAGCTAAAATTAGGATGATTGCGGTTGTTAGGATGATAGGTGGTTGGCACAGGTTGTTGTGATCGCTGAAAGTTGCTCACGAACTAAGTTGATTCACTAGAAATAGCATACTGATCAGTCTCATGGGCACCAACACAAAGCTCACAGACACTAGTGATTTGATTAACTCCATAATTAGCCAAAGTGTCCACCTTCATCGTCAAAGCCTTAAATTAGGCAGCTATAGCAGTTGCTGCATCCAACTCCAGAATTCCTGCTACTTTACCCTGAGTTAGACTCTGGGAAGGATTCTGGTATTCATTAGCAGCCATCAGTTCAATCAATTCATAAGCTTTGTTGTAGCTCTTAGCCCAAAGGCTCCTCCTGATGTTGCATCAAGCATGGGTCTAGAAAGAGCACCCAATCCATTATAAAAACAGTTTATAATCATCCAATCAGGCATGCCATGGTGTGGGCACTTCCTTAGCATCTCCTTATATCGATCCCAATCCTCACATAGAGATTCTCCAGTTTGCTGAGCAAACTGAGTAAGAGCATTTCTGATTGTAGTAGTCTTCGCCATAGGGAAGAATTTAGTGAGAAACTTTTGAGCAAGGCCCTCCCATGTGGTGATAGACCCTAGTGGTAGAGAATGTAACCATCACTTTGCTTTATCCCTTAGGGAGAATGTGAAGAGTCGCAGCTTGATAGCATCTTCAGTCACACCATTGAACTTGAAAGTGTCACAGATCTCGATGAAATCCTTGATGTGCATGTTGGGGTCTTCTGTAGGAGAACCCCCAAACTGAACTGAGTTCTCTATCATCTGAATCGTGCTTGACTTGATCTCAAAAGTGTTAGCCGAGATGGCTGGTCTGATAATGCTCGACTGAATATCATTGATCTTAGGCTGAGAATAGTCCATCAAAGCCTTAGGAATTTCTGCTTGATCTCCTATTACTACTAAAGTTGGTTCCTCGACTTTCTCCTCTTCTGCTACTTTCTCTTCATCCTCAAAAACTTCCCTTCGAATCACTACAGCTTCTTCCTCGGCTTGATCCAGAGTTCTCTTACGAGCCCGTGAACACGTATGCATACACGCTCGCTAGATTACCTGAAATAAGATAAGGAAATAATAAAGTAACAATGTCTGAGTCAATGATCTTTAACGACCACTGATGACAAATACATAAACTAAAAATTAACACCCAATTCCCCGGCAGCGATGCCAAAAACTTGTTAGTCGTTAAACACGCGCTAAAATTCACGCAAGTATACGTGTTCACAAGTAATGTAGAATATCTTCTAGTTCGTTCCCACAGATAATCAAGTTTGTAATTTCAGTCAATGTATCTATGCAACAATGGTATGTTTATTATTCAATGCTAAGACGATCAACAAATTGAGATTGTTTTTAACTAAACTTAAGCTAACAATTATAAGTAAGAGAATAAGAATGGTTGAGTTAATATATATGAAAAACATGGGATAACTTCATTAAATACTTCATTCAATAGCCTTTTTGTTCTTAACCTTAGCATGTAATAGTGATGACATTGATCAGATAACACGAAAATAATAAACGCCAACTTTCATTGCACGAATACCATACTACCAGACATCAACAAAAGAGATAGAAGCTGAATAGACACCAATTATATTGAGACCCTATATGTCTATAGAATTTGACAACATAAAGGTTTAATGCATAAGTTATCTATCATGATTACATAGGGCAAATAAGATGGTTAAAATTACCTATGCATCATGCATAACAATATCATACGAACCTATGCTAGCATGGCAAGTTCTAAATCCTTAAATTCACTTTCGCTTCATTAAGAATTAACACGCTATCTTATAAGTTCGCGACACTCATAAGATGAATAAGCACAACCAATACTAGGTTATCACACAATCACCACACACTATGGCATCGAAACAAATTAACTAAAGAAATCCATAAATAAATCCGCTAGAACCCCACGATAATGATTAGCCCATGATCGGACTCATCATCAACGTGGGTTCCAATGAAAGCATGGTATAATAAATGTAGTCTTTATACTGAATAAAACTAGGTACGAAACACAAGTAAAGGTTCAAGAATAAGAAAACTAGAATCCAACATTACAACTTAAACAAAGAATTACAAGAATAAACTAGATCTTCTTTGCTTTGGTTGAATTATGCTCTCTGGTCTTCTTTACTCTTTTTCCTTAGCTTTTTACGTCTCTCCTTATGCAAAACGTCTTTATTTATCTATATATATGTTGTAGAATTGACCAGGGCTTCAAACTCTTAAAATCCTAGTAGAAACAGAATTCTGCTATCCCGACCTGGCGCGGCCGCGCGCTTGACCAGCGCGGGCGTGCTGAGTTTCTGATCTTTGGGCGCGGGATCGCGCTAGCACAGCGCGGGCGCGCTGACTCCCTAGATAAAATTATGACTTCTTCTTTGCCTTGCTGATTTGAGTTGGTTTTCCATGAGCTTTTATTCCAACACCATCCTAACACCCAATTAGCACTAAAACCATGCTAATTCACCTGATTACCAGGAAAATGCCTGAAAATGCAAAAATACTAGAAATACATTAAAACACCAACAACTTGAGTACAAATACACCAATTCAAAGCTTTACGGAGTGTAATAAAGTGTCATAAATGCCACTCAACAGAATCGTGCCATGCTTGATCTCGAAGGTATTAGCTATGATAGTTGGCCTGCCAATGCTAGATTGAATGTCATTGATCTTTGGTTGAAAAAAGTCCATCAACGCTTTCGTTGGTGCTGCCGGTTCTCCCATTGTAATGATTACTTCTTTGTCTTCACTTTCTTCTTCAACTTTATCAACTTCTTCAAGAACTTCTTCTTCCACTTCTTCAATAGTTTCCTTAAGAGATTGAGTACGTGTTCGCATACACGCTCTCTCGAGTACCTAAAATACAAACAAGTAACCGTGAAAGTAAAAGAATCCGAGTCAGTGAACTTTAACAACCACTGATGTCAAGCAAATAAACTAAAAATTAACACCGAGTCCCCGGAAGCAGCGCCAAAAACTTGTTAGGGCGAAAACACGTGCTAAAATTACACACAAGTATAAGTATTCGCAAGTAGTATAAGATATAAATAAGATTCGTACCCACATAGACTATTTTTAGTTAACTTAAGATTATGCACCTAGGCAACAATGGTATGGCTATCGCTCAATGCTAAGACAATAACAAGTTGAGATATTTATAACTAAGATTAAACTAACATGCAATTAACTAAGAATAAAAGTGATTGAATTAACTATATGAGACAAACATGGGATTCTAACTTCATTACTACTTCATTCAAATTCATTGTTCTTAACCTTAGCATGCAATGGTGATGACAACTAATCAGATAACACGAAACTAGTAAACGCCAACTTTCGTTGTACGAATACCCTACTACCAGACATTCAAAAAGAGATAGAAGCTGAATAGACACCAAATATGTTGAGAGCCTATATGTCTATAAAATTTGACAACATAAAGGTTTAATGCACAAGTTATTTATCGTGATTACATAGGGCAAGTAAGATGGTTAAAATTACCTACGAATCATGTATAAAAATTATACATGAACCTATGCTAGCATGGCAAGTTCTAAACCTCTATATTCACTTTCGCTTCAATAGATATTAACACGCTATCTTATATGTTAGCTATGCATATAAGACGAATAAGCACAACCAATATTAGGATATCAATCAATCACCACACATAAAAATATTGAAACAAACTATAGAAATCCATAAGTAAATCCGTTAAAACCCCACGATAACGATTAATTCATAATCGAACTCATCATCACCATGGGTACCAATGAAAACATGATAATAAATAATAAAAGAGTACTAGGGTTCAAAGACAAATCAAAAACAAGCATTCAAGTATCAACTATACTAAAGAAAATCAAAGTCTTCTTCTTCATAGCCGTCTTGTGCTCTCTAGGTCTTCTTATTACTCTCCACAGTCTCCTTGTTGTTAAAAACATTTTTTCATTGGTTTATATAGGCCCCTTGTGGACCTGGACCCTCAAAATCATCAAATTCTACAAAAATAAGGATTCTGGGGCAAAAAGGGCTGCGTGGCCGCGCTCAAATCAGCGCGGGTGCGCTGGTTTTCGGCAGAAAAGTGGCGCGGGCGCGCTCAGAAGTGGGGCGGCCGCGCAGGATTTCTGGATTTTTCTGCTGATTCTTCTTTTGGCCATATCTTGAGTTCTGCACGTCAGAATTAGGCGATTCAACTGCCCACGTGAAGCTAACGAGATTTATTCAACTTGAGAATGGTCTATGCTTCTAATTCTTAGCTATTTTCAGCATTTTTCCTTGAAAAGCTCCTTTCTTCATTTAACCGATATCTGAAATGCAATAACACAAAAATATATCAAAAATACCAATAACTTGAGTCCAAAACACCAACTTAATCTTGTAATGAAGCGTTCCAAGTAGATATAAAATCCAGTTATCAGCTACATCTGTAAAGAATTTCTCTGTTCTTGTGAGTTCAACTTGTAAGCAGATGTGTACAACATTCTAACACAGAGTTCTCTTATTAATATATATCTACGGTGGAAAAGTTTAATCCGCCAGAAAGATTTTAAATACTTGTATTTGATTACTCTGTGTTTTGATTTCATAAACACTTTCATTCCGCACTATAGCCAAATCAAACACAGTTATATATTTATAGTAGAACTGTTCTTAAAATTGAAAAAGTAGCTAGAATTACATTCAACCTATTCAACCCCCTTCTATAATTCTTTGTTAGATTGTTTGGGAATAACACCTTGACATCTCCATTAATTACCGTCACCACCCTCAGGAAATTTATGTTCATATTCAAAGCCTTCTTGTATGTGAAGTGATTGTTGTTTAGAGAGATTCTGAGGGCTTTGAGGAGTTCATCAAATTCCTTATCAAGACAAGGTCCCTCAGCTACCTTTATTAGTCTGTCCATTCCAACATCATCTTTGTTTTGAATTGTAGCTTGGCTTGATTTTAGCTGTAGTTGAGACTTCATCTCCCCCTTAGGCTTGATAGCAGGCATAATAGGTGTAGATAGAGGGATTTGGGTCCTTACAGCTTGAGAATTTTCTTGAAGTGGGATGTCCAAGGCTCCCATAATAGCTCCCAAAGATACTGAATTCTATATCTGTAGATATTTTTGGGAGTCTATTAAGGACTTGATGTCCTGTTGCTGGATTTGTACAAGAGAGGTTAGCTGAGATACTTGAGCAGATAGGGAGTCATTTGAGGTTTGGAGAGTTGAGACTTGTGTTTGTAGATTTTGGATTTGAAGGTTGGCTAGGGTGAAAGGTATAGATTGTGAACTTGATGCAGATAAAGTGCCAAAAGAATTTTGAACAAGATTTTTGATCTCCTCCTTTACCAAAGATGATAGTTCATACCTAAACTTGTACAACTGATACAACTTGACCTTGGAGTCATTATTTTGAGTTATTTGCTTCTGGATCACCTCATGCAAGGCTATGAAAGAGTCCCTCAACTTGGATACATTTTTTTTCAACTGGTATGAGAGAGAGCTTAAAGTTTTTATGAAAAGTGTTAAACTGTGACTTCATGTCTGAAAAAGTAGGCATCAATTCATCAATCCTATCACTGACAATTTTCTTGACTGTGGCTTGATACTTGTCTAGAGTGTTCTCCACAGCTCTTTCAATATGATGATAGGCCTTCAATTGAGCTTTGTACACTTCTATTATAGCATCATAAACCTCTTGAGGAGTGAGGACCTTGGCATTGCTTCCCATAATGGTGATATATTTTCCTCTATAAATTTAGCCAAGGCTTCCTCTATGGTTACTGTGAAGTCTTTTGACAACCACGCATCCGCATTACCATCTGCTTCATCTGTAATCTTCTCTTGTTGCTCCTCAACATCCTCTTTGTATGATAGCGGTATGGCCTGATAGTCTTAATTGGACATGTCAGTGGTAAGGAATTATTGGGTTATATTGGTTAGGCCTGCAAGCTGATCAACCAAAAGATCACTGATTGTGGTTGGTTGGGCTTGAACATCTTACAACTATTGAGAAATAAGGTGTTCAGGATGGTATGTAGTGGCTGATGTTAATGGTTGGTTGGAAGTGGTTGAAGTGGATGGGGTAGAGGTGGTAAGTGTTCCTGTGACAGGGGTCACAATTTGACTCACAATAGCAATTGTGGTTGTTATACTGTGTTGTTCACTAGAAGATTGAACCTTTATTTGAATTGGAGAGGAATTTACCGGGTTATGATCATGTACCATGGCCTCAAACCCTTGTTCCTCTTGCAATAAAGTGGCATCTGAATGTGCTAGACCTGCCTCCTCAATGACTGTATCATTAGCAATTGTACTCCCAGCTTCAATTGACAAAGAAATTTTATCCAGGCTTGTGAGGAGAGTTGTTCCTTCTTGAGAAACCTCCAATTAAATTTGAGGGGATTTGAGTAGCTCCCCCTCAAGAGTACTACCCTTAAACCTAACAGCCTGTGAAAACTGTAGTGCACATGAAGGTGCAATGGTAACATGCACAGGGTCTTCAGTAAAAACTGATGAAACCCCTGTGTTTTTTATGGTCTCATCAAGATCTCCCTCAGTATGTAGCCTCTCACCATCTAATGATTGTTTCTGAGTGGTGACCATAGTTTCTTGAATTGTGTCACTTGATGTTGGTAAAGCTTGAGAGATGGATTCAAGCCTTTCATTCTATGAAGAAGAAATTTGGGAAATAAGATTAGAGATTTCAGAATTGTATATTGGCAACTCCCCCTGAGTGGATGAGGGAGTTTCAATTGATGTGCTCTCATTGTGTGTGCCTTACAAATTACTTCTTTCAACTCCTTGAGAGTGCATAAGAGGTGGTGCAGACTCTATACAGGATGCATTTGGGAGAATGCTTTGGTCAATAGTGATAGCTTGTTGAGAAGGTGCCCCTGGGGTCTGTTGATGCCCCTTTGTTACAACTGCAACTCAACCTTCCTTTGCTTCTTTAGTTTTCTGACCAGGTTTGACTCTATTTGTGTTTGGTCCTTATCACTCTTAGTAACAATAACCAAGGGTGTTTACTTTCTCTTCTTTTTACTAACTCCATCATTTTGATAGGATGAAGTAGTTGACTTCCTAGCATCTAATGGTTTTGAATAAATGGTCTCAGCTGTGGAAGGCCCCTGTGTGTTATCCTGTTTGTGTACTTCTACAGGTGCAGAGGCCATAGTTATAATAGTTATAGCACTGGATCTCATTTCAAGCATTGGGTAAGGGTGGGTTCTGAATCTCTCCAACAAAGTCAGTGACATTTAAAGCTTTCTTTACCTGATTATTTGTAGTTAGTGAACCAAATAAAACTTTGGACACTTGTTTACAAATGCCTATTTGATTTATATCTATACCATTAGTCATATCAATGTCAGCTACTTTATGATTTAAAGTGGACATTATAAACCTAGTAAATAAAATTTCCTTAACAATACTTACCAAAGGCATGGTCATCCTTGTGCTCAGTTCTTCCAGGATCAAGCTTCCAACATTGAGCTATCTGTTGTAAGCTATGGAGTACACCAACTTCTGCACTACACTGGAGATATTGTCATAGTCAGTCTTTCAGCATGTGAGTGCTCTTATGATAAAGTCAAACACAAAAGACCATCTCTCCTTATGTTCTTCTTGTTCAGCCTGGCCATGTCAATCTTCTCATTATAGTTGATGAAGTCCATAAACTCATGTTCAAACCTCCACAATGTTGTCTATTGGAATCCCCAAAGCTTTGTTAACATCATTTGCATTGAGTTCCACAACTACACCTTGAATTGTGTAGTTCACCACCAAAGATATAACTTGATCTTCATGGACAATGGTGTTGATCACAGCAGAGTTCCAAAATTCATTCAACACGTCCAAGTATAGAACATGATTATTCGTCAAGGCCCCTGAGAGATATGATTCAACAATAAATCTCACAAAGCACTTGAAGTTGTCAAGAGCTTGGTTTGCATCAACAAATGCCAAATAGTTGGTGCCCTCTTTCAGGATAAAAGCTCTAACATTGTTGGCAGCCATTAGAAATAGTTGAGTTTGAGTGGGTAAGAAATTTGAGAAAGAAAGAGTTTGAATTGAGTGAGAGCGGTGAAAATTTGCAGAATTTAGGTCAATTGAGATATCGAAAGCGTAAAGAGGGGTTATGTGGAGATGTCCGGGTATTTATAGGCTAGAGATGTGACTTGTAGAGAAGTAGGAATAAATGGTTGATATTTGCTTATTGATAAGTCACGTGAATTAGAAAACTCATGTCGAGATGTCACTATCCTGACTCTTATCGAGAACTAGATAGTGAGTTATCGATATGTAGAATAAATACCCAGTTTGCCCTGATTGGAATAAATTATTCCAATTTATATTGAATAAATCAACATAAGATTAGAATTGATTTTATATCAAAAGCATTTTACTGAAATAATTTATTGAATTAAATAAGTTTAGTCTTAAGTTATTGATAAGTCTAAAATATATACTTGTAGAGAACTCCATATTAATATATATATCGAGATCTCTACAATACTTATCGAGAAGTCATAAAGAGGCTTGTCGCAAAGTCCATCGAGAAGTCATGAAAAAGACTTATCGAGAACTCTATCGAGAAGTCTCAAAATGACTTGTCGAGAAGTCATTTAGACTTATAAGGAACTCAGTTCTCTACATACTTTTGTTCTTTTTCAGTATTGTCTTATATTAATTTCACATACAAAGAATGTGAATTAACATTTAAACAGTTTTTCTTAGAATTTGAAAAATTCTAAGTTAAGTTTGAATTTTAAAAAAAATAAATATACAGAGAATTCTGAAATATTTATAGATTATATTCCAGTTAATTTCTGATTAAATCAAATTAATTTTGATTTATCAGAAATTAATCTGTTGCAACACATTAGCTGAGTTCATGCCTTTAGGATGAAGAATTTAACATACCAATTTCACCTACAAGTCTAGTGAAAGGTTCTTCATCCAAAGGTTTAGTGAAAATATCAGCTAATTGTTTTTCTGTTGGAACAAAAATAAGCTCAATAGTACCATATACAACATGTTCTCCAATAAAATGATATCTTACATCAATGTGCTTAGTTCTAGAATGATTAACTGGATTAGCAACAATAGATATGGCACTAGTATTGTCACACATGATTGTAATTTTGTGTAATATTAGGCCATAGTCCATTAATTGATTTCTAATTCAAAGCACTTGAGCAAAACAACTTCCAGTGGCTATATATTCAGCCTTAGCTGTGGAAGTTGACACACATTGATGTTATTTATTGTACCAAGATACAAGGCGTTGACCAAGGAATTGATAGTTTCCACTTGTACTCTTTCTGTCTACCCTGCATCCAGCAAAATATGTATTTGTGTATCCAACAGCTTCAAAACCAGTTCCCTTAGGATACCACAATACCAAGTTTGTTGTTCTCTTCAAATATCTGAAAATCCTCTTGATAGCCATCAAATGTGATTCTTTAGGATTTGCTTGAAATCTAGCACACAGACATGCTGCAAATATAATGTATGGCCTGCTAGCAATTTAAGTACAACAAAGATCCAAACATTCTTCTATAACCTAAAATGTCTACATTTTTTCCTTTCTTATCTTCATCCAACTTTGTAGCTGTAGACATGGGTGTTGATGCAGGTGAACAATCAATCATTCCAAATTTCTTCAACAGATCTTTGATATACTTGGTTTGACTGATAAAGATTCCATCACTTCTTTGGCTAACTTGAAGACCAAGGAAGTAACTTAGTTCTCCAATAATGCTCATCTCATATTCACTCTGCATGAGTCTTGAAAATCTTTGACATAGCTTTTCATTTATAGAACCAAAAATGATATCATCCACATAGATTTGAACTAGAATAATGTCATCACCATGCTTCTTGTAGAATAGAGTCTCATCAATTGTTCCTCGAGTGAATCCATGTTTGAGTAGAAATTCTGAAAATGTATCATACCATGCTCTAGGTGCTTTTTTCGATCCATAAAGGGCCTTCAACAGTTTATAAACAAAGTTTAGAAATTATGGATTTTTAAACCCAGATGGTTGTTGCACATAGACTTCTTCTTCTAATTCACCATTAAGGAATGCACTCACATCCATTTGATATACCTTAAAATTTGAATGTGCCGCAAATGCAAGAAAAATTCTTATTGCTTCAAGTCTTGCAACTAGAGTAAAATTTTCATCATACTCAATTCCTCCTTCTTGTGAGTAGCCTTTGGAAACCATTCTTGCTTTGTTTCTTGTCATAATTCCATTTTCATCCATTTTGTAGCTCTTCTTGTATGGCAGTTATCCAGTCAGGATCAAGTAGAGCTTCCTCAATTTTTTTGGCTCAATTTGAGATAGAAAACATGTATGCAAGCATTGATTTGTAGTGGCACTCCTAGTCCCCACTCCAGCATTTGGATCACCAATTATTACATCACTTGTGTGACTCATATCCCATTTTCTGGTATGATCTTGTTAACTAGAGTTATCTGTATTTTCTTCATTGTTGGCATGACTTGCTAAACCGTCATCTCTTCCTCCCCATGAGTTTGTACCATCAAATTCAGGTGAGTTTCTTATTTGAGATGAATTCTCATCTTTATAGTTCACTGATTCATTTAATTCTTCATTCATCCTGCTGTTTGTGTTGATCTTGGCATCATCTTCAGAATCACTATCAATGTTCATATTTTCAAATTTAAGATCTTCAACTTCATTTTCATCAAGGCATTCCAAGCCTGGACACTTGTCATCATCAAATGTCACATCTCTGCTTTTTATAATTTTCTTTTTATCCAAGCACATAAACTCTTTAGGCAGTTCTTTCTAATGAATATCCCATAAAAATAGCTTCAAATACTTTAGAATCAAATTTTCTAACATATTCAGTGTTGTCTTTGAGCACAAAGCATTTGCTTCCAAACATATGCAGATGCTTTACAGTAGGCTTTCTTTTTGATAAAATTGAGTAGGGTGACTTGCCAAGGTTTTTGTTGATTAGATATCTGTTATGAGTGTAGGATGCACTGTTAATAGCTTCTTCCCTTAAAATTATTGGAAAATTGGCATCTTGTAGCATTGTTCTTGAAGCTTCAACTAGAGTTTTATTTTTCCTTTCAACCAAAATATTTTGCTGAGGTGTTCTTGCAGTTGAGAACTCTTGAACAATGCCCTTGTCTTTGCAGAATTCACTTAAAGCTGCATTTCTGAATTTTATGCCATTATCACTTCTCAATCTATTAACATAATTTTGATCCTCATTCTTCTTCTCAATTTTCTTTATGTGTTCAATTATGATGTGTGGAGTTTCATCCTTTGAATGCATAAATTCCACCCAAGTGTATCTTGAGTAGTCATTCACCATCACCAATGCATATTTCTTTCTAGACATAGACAAGACATTAACTGGTCCAAACAGGTCCATGTGAATAAGTTGCAATGGAGCACTTATAGAATTTACAGTCTTGCTCTTGTGACTGGACCTCTTCATTTTCTTTTTTTGACAAGCCTCACAAACTTCATCTTGAGAAAATTCTAGACTTGGCATGTCTCTCACTAATTCCTTTTTCACCAAGGTATTGATTGCTTTGTAATTCAGGTGAGAGAGTTTCTTGTGCCACAACTTGCTTTGTGCAATGGATGCCTTGGTGTAGAAGTAATATATTCCATCCTTTTTTGATGAATTCAAGTCTGCAACAAACAGGCTTCCTTTCATTGCTCCTTTTAAAGCAACTTCACCAGTTTTCTTGCTAGTGATTGAACAATCTTCTTTGTCAAATATCACCTTGAAACCATTGTCTGTAAACTGGATGACACTGGGAAGATTTACTTAAGATCATCAACTAGTGCTACATCTTCAATGACAATATTTCCAGAAATCAACTTGATATATCCCATTGTGAATCCTTTTTTATTGTCTCCAAAAGTCAACAATGGGCCAACCATCTCCTTAAACTATGATAGCGGGGATTTATCACCTGTCATATGCCTGGAATATCCACTGTCTCTGATCTATATGAATTTATTCTTCTTACTTTGTACACAATATGGATTAAGTGTGTTTAGCTACCCAAACAGTGTTGGGTACTTTTTTCTTTTTCACAGAAGTTGCAGAAGTAGAATTTGAATTTTCAAAAAGAACATCATTCATAGTTTGATCAACATTTTTCTTTTCAACCGAAGATCCAAGATTGACTTTCTTAAGATCTTTCCTCAATTTATTACAACTTGTCATAACCTTCATATTGCAAGGAATGCAATCAAACTTGTCATATAAGGAATTGGGATCTTCAGTCAGTGCCTCATTGTACTTGCATGCTCCAACTTTTGGCTCACTAACAGCCTTTCTACAAAGTTGAGTTAGACGATTGGTTGATGAGCCACACTTTTAACATTGCATCCTTGGAGCATTTGCAGCATAGGCATAATTGTTGCTTTTGTTCATACCTATTTTTCAAATCCTGTTCTTTTTCTTTTTGCCAGTGTTACATGTCTAGATCTTCTTGGTTGGTGTCTTGGTAGCTTGACTCACTATAGGCTTCTTCTCACATTTGATGATATGAGTGGTTTCTGTATTTTTATTTTCTTTGCCTTCATCTGCAATTTCTTGCTTGATGACCAACTCCTCTTCACTGAAATTTACTTCACAAGCTTTGAACAAAGGCGCATTTACTTTCTTCAGCATAACAGGAAATCATGGTTCACTATTTCTTTTCCTTTTTCAGCTTCAAATTTCTTATGAGAATTCAAGGCCTCATAGTCCAAACCAATAGCTATGTTAGCACATGGTTTGTTTTTCTTATGATATTGTCCAACCAACTAAGATGCATGCTTGTATGACTTGAGCTTCAAATTATTCTTCTTAATCTTCTCTCTCAACACTGCTTCTATTTCTCTAGCACACTTCAGTTTGTTCTTGAGATACTCATTCTCATGTTTGACTGTTTCAAGACCAACAAACTGCAGTTCTAGCTCTTAATTTTTCATCTCAAGTTTCTCATTTATTTTTTACAACATACTCACTTCCTCAATAGCTGCCATCATTCTTGTGTGGATATGAAATATCTCTACACTTATTTTCTCAACAGTTTCTTTATATTGAGTGGCATTTAATTCAATTATAGTTAGAATTGGTACCTCTAATTTCGATGCAGATGATTCTCCTTGCTCTAGAGCCATGAGAGCATAATTCCCAAATTCTTCACTGTCATCCTCTTCATCTGTATCATTACTTCTGCAATATAGGTCTTTCCTTTTTGCTTTTTCAAGAGTGTTTCATACTTTGCTTCCAATTCCAAATAAGCTTTTTCTTTCTTCACCTTCATTGGCTTTCTACACAGTGGTAAAGTGACCTAACTCATCACAGTTGTAGCATTTTATTTTTGACCTGTCAACATATCCTATTTTGTAGCCTCTTTATCCAACGAAGTTGAACTGATTTTTTCCTTTCCAGTTGTTGTTGTTCGAGGTTTGACCCTTATCCTTGAAGTACTTAGGCTTTTTAACCCTAATGTTAGAGAATTTTCTTGCAAGGTAAGCCATTGACTGGTCCATCTCATCTAGTTCATCAAGGGTATAATATTCATCTTATTCTAGCTCCAATATGACTTGCTTCTGTGGTTCCTTATTTTTCTGTTCAATAGTTTGAACAACTGGTATCTGAGCTTCTTGTTCATCTTCAGATATTTTATTGTCATTGGCAACCAAGGTACTACTTCCATCAATAACATGACCTTGACTAACTCTCAATGACTTCCTCTATAACATTTCCAGCTCATAGGTCTTTAAGATCCCATATAAGACTTACAGAGTCATTCTGCTTAAATCTCTTTCTTCTCTAACAACAGATATCTTTTGTTCCAAATGATCGGAAAGGGTGAGGAAGAATTTAAGGTTGACCTCTTCAGCTTCATAATACGTGTCATGAAGCTGCAAATCATTTATAAGCTTATTGAATCTTTCAAAAACCTCAATTATACTTTTCTTAGGTATAGCCATAAAACCCTCATACTGTGACACCAAGATCGTTCTTTGATTAGATCTAACCTCTTTTATTCCCTCACATAGTATTTTTATATTCATCTAGGTCTGTTTAGCTGACTCACAGTTGATAATGTTATTGTACATTACATTATTAAGAGACTCAATCAATATGAGTTGTAAGTTGTTATCCATTGAAACCATTTTTTTCAGGCTCTATGTAGGTTGAGGGATCTTTAGCTACAAAATGTGATGGTATGACCATGTCTCCATCTGTAGATTCAAGAACACTTTCCATTGAAATGAAAGGTCCATTTTTGAGAATCTGAATGTACATAGGGTTGGCCATCCTTATGAACAACATCATTTTCTTCTTCCATAATGTGTAGTTGATCTTGTCAAAAGACAGGTATCTTGATACTGCTTAATTTATGAGCACTCATTCTTCCAAGATCTTTATCTGTTTTCTTTCAGATTTTGCCCTGATACCACTTGTTAGATATTGAGTACAATGAAATATAACACAGATGGGGGGTGAATGTGTTTCTTGGATTTTATTTGACTTTTAAAATTGTTTGGATTGTAGATGAACAAGGCAGTTAAGAATTGTAGAGATATAATGTAAACATTAAACGCACAAAACATAATATATCAAAAACTCACTTAATTGTATTAGTTAAGTTTATCTTGCTATAAATATGTATTCTTAAGAAAATAAGAACTCGGCTACAATCTTGAAAGAGAATACAAGATTTTTCTAGATCTGTTTATTTCTTCTAAACTAAGGACCCATGCATGCTTTATAGACTAGCAACACGGATTTACAAAACTTGCACTAAAATGTACTAAACCATTTTCTAAAGCAACCTTGTCTATTTCCTTTTCTGGTATTAGCAAATCTGTGCAGAATCTTGTAGGTCTGTGACCATCCTTTGTCCAGTGAATCTTGGCCCTTGATCTTGTATTCTTCAAGCTACTTTTCTAGTCTTTCCAATTCAGTAAAATGAATTGTTTATTGACTGATAATCTTGAATCTTGAACTTGTCTATTTTCTGAATTATGAGATAGGTTGACGAGGTCTCCTTTTGTTTAGTCGAGATGTGATATATCGATAAGTAAAGTGGCTTATCGATATCTCTAGTTCTCGACATATATAAATGACTTGTCGAGGTCTCTAGTTCTCGACATGTAGAATAGCTTGTCTACATCTCTGGTACTCGATATAGGCTTTTGACCTATCGACATCTTGAGTTCTCTACATGAGGATTTGGCTTGTCGATATCTCTAGACTCTACATGAAGAAATTGTTTGTCGATATCTCTAGTTCTCTACATAGGAACTTTGACTTATCGATATCTAAGATCTCTACATGTAGATTGACTTATCAATATCTCTTAGGACTTCTCGATAAGTCATTTTGGACTTCTCGATAGACTTCTCGATATCCCTTGATCTGTGACTTGTCGATATCTGACTTTGAATATTTTTCCTAGAACAGTTTTATTCAAATCCACGTTGCTACACTTTTCTCTGAGGCATGATCATGATTTGATCTTCTTCCAGGGTTTATTCCTTAGCTTGAAGGATGTTCAAAGAAAACTCCCTCAGTCTAATATACAAAACATTTTTACAGACTCAAGGAATACAATTACATAATACAAATTTAGATTATCATACAACTTAATCTTAGGGTTGTCAATATGACTTAGTCTTGTTATATACAGGCATGTCTTGCACAACAATATTCAAAGACCATGAATATATTATACTGAACTTGATGAGCATTTCTTTCGCTCATACTTTCCTGTTACTAAATTTAACCTTTCAATGAGTAATAACTTAAGTTGTTTAGCCGCGTAATTCAAGAAATCAGAAAAAGATGCAGGTATAAAGATGGTTGGCCCATGGTTTGCGGAATTAGAGTAAGTTCTATTGCTTAAAATTTGTTTATATTTGTATTAGTTATGTTATGGAATAATTTGGCCTAGTATACTTCTTTTTGAAGTTATAATAGCGGTAGTTTTGAGATTTGGAATTTTTGAAAAGAGTTTTAAAAGAAAGTAAAAATTTAATTATGAAAATTTGGAATTCTTGTCTCTAAAACTGTAACAAAAAAAAATCTTGGTTTAGTTTGGGGTTGAAAGTTTATATTTTAATTGTTGAGTAGTTGCTAACATTTATTTATTGACTAAACATGTTGTTTTATATTGAAGTTTCATTGTGACGACCAAATTCTCTGACCCCGGATTTGAGGGCGTGACATTTATATAATCACTACGCCATAGATTGGATTATGCAACCCTTCACAGTGGGGTTGCAAAGAAAAGTGTAATAGCAGCCTTCAAAACCGCAACCCCTCTTTTTTGATGTTGCGGTAGAGTAAAAATGTATTACCAAAATGACATATATAATTAAAGATGATTTTTCAGAATTTAACTAATTAGTAATTTTTTACATAGAAATGAAATAGTAATTGAATATATATTTTATTTATTTTTAGAAGTTAATAATATTAGTGCAATGATTTAAAATATTATAATCATAAATTGAACGCTTTATAAAACTTAATAAGTCACTAGTGGATTTATTTACAATATTTAAAGTACTTAATTAATTGTAATGAATAGGATGTTTTTAATTTAATAAAATTTATAAAATTAAAAATATAAATAAATTGGAAATGATCAGGCTGCTGAAATAGTTGGGTTGGGCCATTAAACTTTGACCCGCTAAGTTTTTTAGCAAGCGGGAAGTGAAAATTTCAGATAAAAAATGAGGAAATCAATTTGGGTAAATTACCGTCTACTCTACTATCCCTGACTTTCACTCTCTCTCACTTATCTTTTAAATTGGGGGAAAGAAATTAACTCAATGAGTAAGGGATCGGGTTGGTCTCGAGCAACAAAATCGAGTCACAGATTCAAGGATTTTAACGGTTGGAGCGACAAATTTCAAGGATTTCAATTAGGATTCGATTAGGGTTCAAGCTACGTACCAATTACAACTTATGCTTGTGTTCGATTATGAGGTATAAGCTCTTTTCCCTCTTTGTTGATGTTGTGTGTATAGTGTTTGTATACTATGATTTTTTTTCTCTGTCTCTCTCATCGGCTCTCTCTCTCCCTGTCTCTCTCACTCTCACTCCCTCTCTCTTCTCTCTCGCCTCTCTTTCTCCTCCCTCCCTCTCTCTCACTCTATCTCTTTGTCTCCCTCTCAATTTATTTCTCTATCAGATAAAGGATGTAAGACTTTACTAGTTTTACAACACATGTTTAACTACTTGATTCAACTTTAATATATTCCAATATTTTATACTTCTATTGCATTTGAGAGTCCTAATCTCACTATTATCTCAGTGTCAATTTCAAGAGATATGTGTTTTTGTACTTGTAAGAATTCTGGTGAATTCAGTTGAGAAAGTTATCAGCAACTAAAGGTATTTTTCATCCTTCTTTATCCAATCCAATAAAAATTATATGTTCTTTAACTGTCATACGTAAATTTTGGTTTTAATGATGCTGAAATTATAGTAATTTGAATCAAAATTTAATCTTTTTGTATGTGAAATTTGGTTTTTGAGAGGCATATATTGTTCTAGTAATATAAATAACAGGGTTGTAGCAAACTCCATCCCTAATTTAAAGATACTTGAGTAGCTACTGAGTTGCCATGTACTGTAAATTTAAAGATACTTGACATTAATTAGCTAAAAATGATTGTTGGCATTGGTCATGTTATAGTTACTAGATAGTTTGCAATCATTTTAACAAGTTATATATTGGTCATGTACTGTGAATATAAAGATACTTGACATTAATTAGCTAAAAATGATTGTTGATATTGGTCATGTTATAGTTACTAGATAGTTTGCAATCATTTTAACAAGTTATATATTGGTCATGTTTGTGTAGTTTCTTTCTTATTTACTACTACACAGATAAATGTCTTTGCTCCCTCCCTACACCTGCTTTTCTTTAATGATAACTAAATGCATATACAATTTTGTGTAGGGAGGCTTTTAACCGCACTAATATGTGAATATTTGGAATGGATACAACTCAGCCTCAAATTGGTGTACTTCTATCTTAAGTCTACATATCAGGTTATCTTTTTTAGCAAAGCTCTGTTTTTTAATAAATGAGCTTTAATAAATGAGCTTGTTAGTGTTATTTAGCTATAAGAACTAGATATGATAAATTATTCAAATAATGGAGCCAGGATATGTAAATAAATTAATATGCCTAATCTAAAACATTGACCTTTTTTATTTTATTTTTATGATTTTTTTATTAATCATATTAGTTTATGATTTATTGATCAATTAAAAGCTCTTTAAAAAATGACTAGTAAAGGTGTAAATATATGCAACTTAGACAACTATATGATTAATATTATATATGGCTGTATTAAATTTAGAATGTTAACAAACTCCTTTTTTTCTAATGTTAATTTCATTTTTGTCAAGATTTGAAATATCTAGTTTAAGAAGTATTTGATCTAAAGAATGTAATTAGTACTAATTATAATTCTATATTTTCTTTTTAACCTTGCTGGCATCATGTCAGTGAATTGTGCAGATCCTGAAATTAGCACCTGACTACATAAATTGAAGTTTCATCATCCCTATCTCAAACTTCTGAAACTAATTTATATGTATTTCCTTTAAAATGTTATACTGGTTCCAGGTTCTGCCTCTTATATGTATTGCCTTTAAAATATTATACTGGTTCCACCCCTGGTCGTATGTGACCGGTAATTTGCACCACTGTAACTAGTGATTAATTAGTAGCTGGTTTAGAGTTTGTTGGCTGAAATGAAATAATTATATAGAACATGATCTAACATACAGTTATACATGTACTGATGTGTATAGTATTATAGAACATGATCTAAAAATGGCATCTTATTCTAATTTGATGGATTGTGTACTTGTTCATACTAATTTTCAACTATGCCAATGTTTTATTTTACATCAGAGTAAGTAATTTAAATTTTCCTTGATGGTAATTTCTATATTATAGCTAATGTAACTGCTTTGGTGTTTGATCTGTAAAGGTCCAAGAATGCTATGAGCTTTCTGCTGAGTTTGAGATTTCCAATTGCATTTGACACTATCTACCATGGGAAGGGAAGTTAAAGATTGTTTCCATTTTTTAAGCAGCATGTCTTTCATTTACATGCAGGCTCCAAATTTTCCCGATACTGGACGCAGTTGGGCAATCGTGGACAAATACAAGATGACTTTATTCTATATTTCCCCGACATTGGTGAGGTCTCTCATGCGCGACGGAGATGAGGTTAAAAAGGCTTTCTAGTGATTACTTTGTGTAAATTACAAGGTCAAATGCAGATGCTTGTTGCTAATTTAACAACTTACACGAATAAGTTTGCAGCCTGTTGTTCATTTGTTCATTGTCCAAAGTCCTTATTTGGCATAAGTAATTAGCTTATTTATGAGTATCCATGTGCACAGAGATGTTTTGGCTTTGTTGTAGAGTTGGGTATGCATTGCACATTAGGTTTATATTCTAGATGGTTTCTAATTCCTTATTTAATTTGTAACATGTATAGTGGACACCGTATTGGCACTGCAGAAGTTGAATCTGGTATTTAAACTATGAATCAAACTATTGATCCAGGGGATTTAACTTATGATTTTAGATTAGCTATATGTATATATGTTTCTGTTTTGTATAGTGAAAGATTATGCAAAGCACTAACCCCTTATATAAAATCTTTTTCTTAATCTTTTATAAACTTAGCATTTCTTTAATTAGCTTATGTTGTAATAGTATTGAGTAGAATGTGATGAATTTTAATTGCAAGTATGCGCTAGACGTGAATGTTGAGAGAGCAAAAGGTGTTATTGTCCACAAGAAGCTATTGAATGTGGCGCATGACCCTACTACTAGAATTGATAGTTCAAGATTATTTATTTCTGTAAATTCAGTTTGTATTATATTATTTGGAATTTATGAGATGAACATGTAATGTGGGATGGTAGTATGGTGATGGTGAAGGTAGTTGTGTTTATTTGTGATAAATGATGTTATGGTTGGTGGATTGGTTGATTGTGTTGGTTTTAAGACTATGGTCTTATTTATGGGCATGCCAATTTACAAACAGTTTCTTGCATTTTTTTTGTAAAAGCGTTGCAATAAGTCTTTATAGTGTTGCTAATAATCAGTGTAAAATGTTGCAAAAAAACACTAAAAATGTTACAAAAAACATAAAAAACGGTACAAAAGGGTTGCATCAATACCCCACATGTGGGGCCCATAAATATTGTACTGATAGCCCAAACCCTACTGTAACACTTTTCAAGACCTATTTCAACCCCATTGGTGTTGCAATAGCACGTTTCTGTAACGGATAACCAAGGGTTGCAATAGGGTGTCACTGGGTTGCAAAAAACTCTATTGCAACGCCTAAAATTGCAACCCCGAAAAATAGTCGCCTTAGCCTATTTTTGGCCTTTAGCGACGCTTTTTTGGCCTTTAGTTATGGTTTCTTGGGGTTGCAGAATCCAATCTATGGCGTAGTGAATTATAGATAGATTTTAATTATTAATAATTTTAATAAAAATCTAAAACTAAACCAAAAATTTATCTAATTTTTAAAGTCAAGGTTTCAAATGTGTTCTTGAAATTGAAGCATGATTTCGAAGTTATTTTAAAAGCAAAGTAGGTCGTGTTTGTAGTCAAACTGATTCTCTCTTCAAGCTAATTATTATCCTTCATCAAATTGACTGAACAATGGTAATTTTCCAGCTTTGATTTCTAGGGTTCTTGACCCGATTTGGGGGTTCCTTATTGAATGATTTTTTATTTATATTAATGATGTAAATAGCTTCGCATGATTATGTGAAATCGATTCATGTTATTTTTGCAATATAAGGTAATGGTATTAAATTGTAAAAGTCGTAAGCCTACTTTAGGGTAAAAATCTTGAAGTTTAGCTATGTATTTCATGTTGTCGATTGTTCTGGCCGGAGTTATTGCTAGATTTGTTCAATTTTACAGGACGTAGTGATTGAAGCAGTGTTTGTGATTGTTGCTGCCACTTTGATGTTCATGGAAGTGTAAAATGATTTTGGAGTGAAACCCACATCAAATAGACTCGTTTTACCAATGATTTGCCCTCTCCAGAATCCGGTGAAGCCATCGGAAACTGGGCAGCTTCACCGAATCCAGCCGGCGTTGAGCCGGACCCGGGTTTGATTTTTTGGTGACCCGGTTTCTGTTTTCCATGACCTTGTTTCGATCCAAAGTTCCCCCAGCAGATTTTCTTTAAATTGATTATGAATTTTCAATTTAAATTTCTTTTTTTGCTTATTTGAAAATTCAATTTGTTTTATTTAAATAAATTACTTAATTATTTATATAATTAATTACTTTATTTAAATAACAAATTGAAATATTTTTAAAGTATCTTCAAAAATCCAAAAAAAATTAGTAAATATTTAATTTAATTTATGGATTTTTTCTTAATTTTTGAAAAATGAATTATGAATAGAATTATCCGTTATAATTCGATAACAATTAGGCTGTTTATCCATTTTAAACGAAATAAATGTGTCTAGAATTAGAAAATTATTTTGTTTTCATTAAAATTACTTTTGAGGCAAGTATGGTTAAAGATCAAATACCTGATCAATTGAGGCAAGTATTTCTCTCTATTCTAAGTTCAGAATAGTTAATTATTTTACATATCGCTATAATAACTCCTGATTATGCAATATATCTTATTAATGTTCTTTCATTATCAATTATTAATATCTTGAGTAAATGCCTATTATTCTAGCTTATTTGCAAACCTTGAACCATGATATCTTAATCAAAATAATTTACTATCAAACATTCCATTTCTTTTGGTGGATTTTGAATTGAACCACGTCATATCCTATTTTACTTAAACCATATTATACAAGCATAAGAAGGCTATGGTGTGGGTTCAAGATTCCCATATTCTGATAGTTTCAGATGCTAACTCTATGGATTGGATGGTTACAAAAAAGTCCAGGGATGGACTGAACCTTATAATTTATAAGGCCCAAGTGTGCCTAGGTACCCTATATGATTATGGGTCTATGCGGGTGGGCATAGATCCGTACTGTACTCTGAATGATTAGCGAAGTATAGTACCTATCTTGGTTCTAGTGTCAAGTTTAATTTATTTTTGATAGTCATTAACGACATTCCTTCTTTTAAAGTTTCTCAGTTGCGAGACAAAGCAAATAATGAAATTATGAGATGAATTTAAAAGTTTTCAGTTATGATCACAGAAATTAAATTTAGTATTGACAGCCCATGAGTGCTAACGTTTTATTTACCCAATTATTGGAATGAGCGAAAATGATGACAAAATTATTTTAAAAATGTTTCCAGATATTTCTTTTGACACATACACCTTGTTACCAATGATACCTGGAAACCAAATTATAGTACTTGCTGAGCATTCCTGACTCACTCTTACTTTGTGATTTCTTGTCCTTTTAGTGATATCGGGGATTAAATACGTAGCCGACAGTAGGTTGTGGTATAGATAGACCACAGCTTCAGATAGTTGGATATCTCATAGCAAATAAGACGAGAAAGTTGGTCAAGAGTTAATAAAGTTTGAGTTAGTTAATATGATAATTTAGATATTTCATATTCTTGTTTCATTACATAAACTGTTATCTATCTAGAGATAAGGGACCTTCTGTATATTTATATTAATATACTAGTTTATAATATCTAAAGTTATTTAGTGGCACCCTATCCTGACTCTGAAAATGAGGGATGTCACATCACATCTTATAATATTAGTACTTTGTTTAACAGATAAAAAGGTAGGGACATTTGGTCAACTTTAGTTAATCGATTATGACATTGGCAATTTTATAACATCAACCTAAACATTTAATTTCAAAAAAATAATAATTTTCCTTTAAAATCAACTTATTTAACGGTTGTGTAAATTTTGATTCATTGAATCTTACGATTGTAAGTCTTTACGACTTCAGTTACGCATTTTAAAGTTTTTTAAATGGACCAATGTAGTTGTAAGTTAGTGGTTCCTTTAGTATTAAAATGGATTAATACTTCTAGTTAATTTAACCAAAACTTAAAAAATTTCCTCAACTTTACATTCAACATATGTGTTACTCATGGGGAGTTAGCCGCACCCGCGAATGATATAAATACTAGTTTATATTTTACTCTTTGTGAACATATGGACGGCATTCAATGTCTTAAGTTTTAATCTTTTCATTTTAAACGTACAATGACTATCCCATTGTATTCATTCAGTAAATACAAATTACAGGACATAATTAAAAATATATGTAATTCACTTAACTAGCTATATTAGAAATATTATGTACGTTGGTAATGTTTTACAAAAATCATACACATTGATAAAAAATCAACTTGTATTTGATATATATGAGACGTTGCAAAATAATTTACTAATAAGAAAATAATAAAAATTATTATAATTGCGTGGTACATGGAAAATTTAGAAAATGACTCGTGCCTCGCACGGGTTATTATAGAAATAATATAAACAAAGTAACTTACCCCTATTTTTAATATAGATGTATACAAGGAGATAAAATTTATGAGACATTTTATTCATGTATTGAAATGACTAATTTACCCCCATTTTTAATAATTATATAAAAATTTAGTTTGTTTGAATTGAACTCAAATCTTTTTATTTATATATATATCTTCATATACACCATATTGTCACAAGTATTTTTAATCATATATTCATGTATTAAAATTACAAATTTACCCCCATTTGTAATACTTATACAAAAAATTATTTGGTGTGAATTAAACTCAAGCCTTTTCATTCATCTATTGTTAAGTGGCATTTATGACACTTTATTACGCTCCGTAAAGCTTTGAATTGGTGTATTTATACTCAAGTTATTGGTGTTTTAATGTGTTTTCTTGTATCTTTGCATTTTCAGGCATTCTCCAGATAATCAGGTGAATTAGCATTGTTTTTGTGCTAATTTGGTGTCAGGAAGGTGTTGGAATAAAAGCTAGTGGAAGACCAGCTCAAATCAAGAAGAAGTCAAAGTTTTGGTCAGTAAACCAGCGCGCCCGCGCTGTCAAAGCGCGCGCCCGCGCTGTCAAAGTGCGCGCCCGCGCCCAAACATCAGAAACCCAGCGCGCCCGCGCTGATCAAACGCGCGCCCGCGCCGTGTTGGGATAGCAGAATCCTGTTTCTACTCGGCTTTTGAGAGAAAGACTTCTACTATGCATGGGGTTGCTATATAAACAATAAAAAGTTCATTTTTCATAACATATCAAGAAAGAGACATATCAGAGCTAAGGAGAAGATGGCAAGAGACCTATGGCACAATTCAACAAAGGCGAAGCCGATCTAGTTTATTCTTGTGAATCTTTGTTTTGAGTTATAATCTTGGATGCTCGTTTCTTGTTTAGTTGAACCTATACTCTTGTGTTAACTTGTTTATTTATTCGTTATATAGACTACGTTTATTATACCATGCTTTTATCGGAACCCACGTTGATGATGAGTCCGATTATGGGCTAATCATTATCGTGGGGTTCTAGCGGATTTATTTATGGGTTTCTTTAGTTAAATTGTTTCGATAACTTAGTGTGTGGTGATTGTATGATAACCTAGTATTGGTTGTGCGTATTCGTCTTATGAGCGTCTCAAACTTATAAGATAGTGTGTTAATATTTAATGAAGCGAAAGTGAATTTAAGGATTTAGAACTTTCCATGCTAGCATAGGTCCATGTATTTGTTATGCATGATTCGTAGGTAATTTTAACCATCTTAGTTACCCTATGTGATCAAGATAGATAACTTGTGCTTAAACCGTTATGTTGTCAAATTCTATAGGCATATAGGGTCTCAATATAATTGGTGTCTATCTAGCTTCTATCTCTTTTGTGGATTTCTGGTAGTATGGTATCCATATAACAAAAGTTGGTGTTTATTAGTCTCGTTTTGTCTGATTAGTGTCATTGCCATTACATGCTAAGGTTAAGAACGAAAAGGCTATTGAATGAAGTATTTAATGAAGTTAGAATCCCATATTTGTTATA
Organism: Apium graveolens; assembly: GCF_009905375.1. NCBI lineage: Eukaryota > Viridiplantae > Streptophyta > Magnoliopsida > Apiales > Apiaceae > Apium > Apium graveolens. The sequence continues at coordinate 70,680,155 of NC_133647.1, forward strand.
TATACTAATTCAATCATTCTTATTCTCTTAGTTATAATTGTTAGTTTAATTCTTAGTTATAAACAATCTTAAATTGTTATTCGTCTTAGCATTGAATAATAACCATACATTGTTGCTTAAGTGCATAAATTAAAAGGTTAACCTAAACCAGTCTCTGTGGGAACGAATCTGATTTATATCTTATACTACTTGCGAACGCGTATACTTGCGTGTAATTTTAGCGCGTGTTTAGCGACTAACAAGTTTTTGGCGCCGCTGCCGGGGTCTCGGTATTAATTTTTAGTGTATGTGTTTCCCATCAGTGGCCGTTAAAGTTCATTGACTCGGACATTGTTACTTATCTGTTTCCTTGTCTTATTTCAGGTACTCTAGCGAGGGTGTATGCATACGCATTCACGGTCTCATAAGAGAACTCTGGATAAAGCCAAGGAAGAAGTTGTGGTGGTTCTAAAGGAAGTTTTTGAAGAAGAAAAGAAGGTAGAAGAAGAAGAGAAATTTGAGGAACCAGTTCTAATAGTGATGGGAGATCAAGCAGAAAATCCTAAGGTTTTGATGGACTATTCTCAGCCTAAGATCAATGACATTCAGTCAAGCATCATTAGGCCAGCCATCAGGGCTAACACTTTTGAGATCAAGTCAAGCACGATTCAGATGATACAGAACTCAGTTTAGTTTGGGGGTTCTCCTACTGAAGACAAATATTCCAAAAAAAGCTATACTAACTGAAAAAAGAGCATCCCCAACATGCACATCAGGGATTTCATCGAGATCTGCGACACTTTCAAGTAAAATGATGTGACTGAAGATGCCATCAAGCTGCGACTCTTCCCATTTTCTATGAGGGATAAAGCTAAATGCTGGTTACATTCTCTACCAACAGGGTCTATCACCACTTGGGAAGATCTTGCTCAAAAGTTTCTCACTAAATTTTTCCCTATGGCAAAGACTGCAATAATCAGGAATGCTCTTACTCAGTTTGCTCAGCAAACTGGAGAATCTCTGTGTGAGGCTTGGGATCGATATGATGCTAAGGAAGTGCCCACACCATGGCATGCCTGATTGGATGATTATAAACTATTTCTATAATGGATTGGGTGCTACTTCTATACCCAAGCTCGATGCAGCATCAGGAGGAGCCTTGTGGGCTAAGAGCTACAACGAAGCCTATGAATTGATTGAACTGATGGCTGCTAATGAATACCAGAATCCTTCCCAGAGACTGACTCAGGGAAAAGTAGCCGGAATTCTGGAGTTGGATGCAGTAACTGCTATAGCTGCCCAACTTAAGGCTTTGACGATGAAGGTGGACACTCTGGCTAATTATAGAGTTAATCAAATCACCAGTGTCTGTGAGCTTTGTATTGGTGCCCATGAGACTGATCAGTGCATAATTTCTAGTGAATCAACTCAGTTCGTGGGCAACTATCAGCGTTCGCAGCAACCTGTGCTAGCCACTTATCATCCCAACAACCGCAATCATCCTAATTTTAGTTGGAGAAATGCTCAGAATGCGGTTCAACAGCATTATCAGCAGTATCCAGCTAAGTAGTACAACCCCCTGGTTTTCAGCAACCGTAATATGCACCAAGACAGCAACTTCAGTTACAACATGCCAATGAAAAATCTGAATTAGATGAGTTGAAGCTTATGTGCAAGAGCCAAGCTATTTCTATCAAGACCTTGGAAAATCAAATTGGGCAAATTGTCAATGCCTTGCTAAATCGTCAGCCTGGTACACTACCTAGTGACACTGAAGTGCCAGGAAAGAGGGAAGCTAAGGAGCAGGTAAAGGCAATCACTTTGAGGTCTGGAAAGGTTGTGAATCCCGAACAAACTCAAGTATTTACTGAAGAAGCTGGGGCTGAGAAATAAGTAGAGCAACAGGAAGTACAAGTGGAACCAAGGAAGGCTACTGTTGAGCATACTCCTCCTAAGGGTAATACAAGGGAGAAACAGATTTATCCTCCACCACCTTTTCCTAAGCGGCTGCAGAAGAAAAAGCTGGACAAGCAATTTGAGATGTTTCTGGAGGTGTTCAAGAAACTTCATATCAACATACCTTTCGCTGAGGCTCTTGATCAGATTCCTAGTTATGCAAAGTTTATGAAAGGTATTCTCTCTCGGAAAGTGAAGCTAGATGATTTAGAGACTATCGCTCTCACGGAGGAATGTAGTGTTGTGTTACAACAGAAGTTACCTCCAAAGCTTAAAGATCCAGGAAGCTTCACGATTCTGTACTATTGGAAAAGTGTCTTTTGACAGATGCTTATGTGAATTGGGAGCTAGCATCAATCTAATGCATTTATCAATCTTCAAGCAGTTGGACTTATCTGATCTAAAACCGACTTATATGACTTTGCAGTTGGCCGACCGTTCTATTACATATCCGTGAGGTATTGTGGAAGATGTCTTGGTCAAGGTTGATAAACTCATCTTCCCTGCTGATTTCATAATTCTTGATTTTGAGGAGGATAAGAAGATTCCCATAATTTTGGGAAGATCTTTCTTGGCGACTGGCTGAACCTTAATAGATGTACAGAAGGGTGAGCTTACAATGCAAGTGTTGGATCAGGATGCAACTTTTGATGTGTTCAATGCTATGAAATTTCTTACAGAAAATGAGGAGTTCTTAAAGGTAAAGTTGGTCGATTCTGTGGTTACTTCAGAACTTGATCAATTGCTAAGGTCTGATGCCTTAGAAAAAGCGTTATTGGGGAATTCAGATAGTGAAGATGACAAAGGTGAAGAACAAATGCAATATCTGAATTCTTCTCCCTGGAAGAGGAATATTGATATGCCTTTTGAATCTCTTGGAATGGAGGAATTGAAAAAAGCTCCTAAACGCCTCAAGCCATCTATTGAGGAAGCTCCCACTCTTGAGCTTAAACCTTTACCTGAGCATTTGAGGTATACGTTTGTAGGTGATGCATCTATTTTTCCTGTTATTATTGCATCTGACCTTTCAGGTAGTGACGAGGAAAAGCTTCTGAGGATTCTGAGAGAGTTCAAATCGGTAATTGGTTGGACTATAGCAGATATCAAGGGAATCAACCCTTCTTATTGCATGCATAAAATTCTGCTAGAGGAAGGTAGCAAGCCTATGGTCGAGCAGCAAAGAAAACTTAATCCAATCATGAAGGAAGTAGTGAAGAAGTAAATTCTTAAGTGGCTAGATGCATGGATCATCTATGGATAAGCCCAATTCAATGTGTGCCAAAGAAAGGTGGAATTACCGTGGTATCAAATGAGAAGAATGAGCTTATTCCTACACGAACAGTCACGGGGTGGAGAGTTTGTATGGACTACAGGAAGCTGAACAAGGTCACTAGGAAGGATCATTTCCCTTTGCCCTTCATTGATCAGATGCTTGATAGATTGGTTGGTCATGAGTACTACTGTCTTCTGGATGGCTATTCAGGTTACAATCAGATTTCTATCGCTCCTGAAGATCAGGAGAAGACTATCTTCACTTGTCCATTTGGTACTTTCGCCTTCAGACGAGTTTCTTTTGATTTATGTGGTGCACCAGGCACATTTCAGAGATGTATGATGACCATCTTTTCTGATATGATTGGCCAGAAGTGTTCATGGACGACTTCTCTGTATTTAGCGATTCTTTTGATGAATGCTAGCAAAATCTTGGACACGTTCTCAAGAGGTGTGTTGAGACCAATTTGGTTCTCAATTGGGAGAAATATTACTTTATGGTGCGACAGGGGATTATTATTGGGCACAAGCTTTCTAGTAAGGGTCTTGAGGTGGACAAAGCCAAGGTGGGGGTCATTGAGAATCTTCCTCCACCTATTTCTGTTAAGGGAATTCATAGTTTTCTTGGGCATGCGGGTTTCTATAGACGTTTCATCAAGGACTTTTCAAAGATTTCAAAGCCATTGTGCAGTTTGCTAGAAAAAGATGTCCCTTTCAAGTTTGATGACGAGTGTCTTTCCGCTTTTAAGACATTGAAGAAGAGTTTAATCACGGCACCTGTCATAATTGCACCTGATTAGAATGACCCTTTTGAGATGATGTGCGATGCAAGTGACTATGCAGTTGGAGCAATTCTTGGGCAGAGGAAGAACAACATATTTCATGTGGTCTACTACGCTAGCAAGACCCTAAATGGTGCTCAACTGAATTATACTACTACGAAGAAAGAACTTTTGGCTATTGTCTATGGTTTTGAGAAATTTCGATCGTATCTACTTGGGACTAAAGTGACAGTTTTCACTGATCACGCTGCAATTCGTTATCTCGTCTCGAAGAAGGACTCGAAGCCTAGATTGATTAGATGGGTTCTTTTACTTCAAGAATTTGAACTAAAGATCAAGGATAGACGGGGGACTGAAAATCAAGTCGCTGATCATCTCTCGCGTTTAGAGAACCCTAATGCTACTTCATTGGACAAGACATTGATAAATGAGTCTTTTCCTGATGAGCAGTTGTTCAGAGTGCAAGAAGAAGAACCGTGGTTTGCAGACATTGTGAACTACTTGTGAGTAATATCATGCCTCCCAACTTATTATATGCTAAAAGGAAGAAGTTTCTACATGAAGTGAAGTGGTATATGTGGGATGAGCCGTTTCTTTTTTGACAAGGAGCTGACCAAATCATCAGGAGATGTATTCCTTACAGCGAAACGGGGGGGGGGGGGGATCTTGCGAGATTGCCACTCAACGGCTTATGGAGGACATTATGGTGGAGAAAAGACAGCAGCTCATATTCTTCAAGCAGGTTTCTTTTGGCCGACCTTGTTTAAAGATGCTCACCAGTTCATTTTGAAATGCAATCGATGTCAACGAGTGGGTAATATGTCTAAGAGGGATGAGATGCCTCTTAAAGTGCTTCTCGAGGTTGAGGTCTTCGATGTTTGGGGAATTGACTTCATGGGGCCATTTGTCTCATCTTGTAACAATCAGTACCTCTTGTTGGCGGTTGATTATGTGTCAAAATGGGTTGAAGTTAAGGCGTTACCAACGAATGATGCAAAAGTGGTGCTTAATTTTCTTTACAAGCATATATTCATGAGGTTTGGAACTCCAAGAGTCATAATCAGTGATGAGGGGTCGCATTTTTACAATCGCAAGTTCACTGCTATGATGCAAAGGTATAATGTGAATCATCACATTGCTATGGCTTATCATCCTCAGAAAAATGGTCAACCGGAGGTGTCTAACAGAGAGATCAAGCGCATTTTAGAGAAAGTTGTGTGTCCATCGAGGAAAGATTGGTCTTTCAAGCTTGATGAAGTTGTTTGGGCGTATAGAACAACATATAAGACTCCATTAGGAATGTCGTCATTTCAGTTGGTTTATGGTAAGGGGTGTCATTTGCCTGTGGAGCTCGAGCATAAGACATATTGGGCTTTGAAGAAATTGAATCTTGACTTGGATACGGCTAGAAAGAAGATGATGCTTCAATTGAATGAACTCGATGAGTTTCGACTTCAACCTTATGAGAACAGCAAAATGTACAAGGAGAAAGTCAAGAGGTGGCACGATAGGGGTCTAGTGCTCAAATTATTTGTTCCGGGGCAACAAGTTCTTTTATTTAAGTCTCGTCTCCGTCTTTTTCCTGGAAAGTTGAAGTCAAGGTGGTCAGGGCCCTTCATAATCAAAACTGTGTTTCCGCATGGAGCGGTGGAAATTTTTGAAAGTGATCCGGGCCAAGCATTCAAGGTAAATGGTCAGAGGTTGAAGCATTACTATGGTGACACGACAAACCGCGAGGTGGTTATTGATGTTCTATTGTCCGTTTGAGCTCAAGGTTCTACGTCGAGCTAGCGACGTTAAAGAAGCGCTTCTTGGGAGGTAACCCAAGTTTATTGTACATTAGTAGGTAGAGGAAGCAAGAAGAAAGGAGAAAAACATAAAAAATCAGAAAAAGAAAAAAAATCAGGGTCAACTTCAGTAGCTAAGCGCGCCCGCGCTGATCTAGCGCGCGCCCGTGTTGTTTTTCCAGAAGGTAAGCGCGCCCGCGCTGATCTAACACGCGCCCGCGCCGATTTTTCAAAAGATAAGCGCGCCCACGCTGTCCAAGCGAGCGGTCGCGCCGGGTCCTGTTAAAAAAAATAGCAGTTTTTAAGGGAATTTTGGAATTTTTGATACAAAATCAATTCCAAACCGAAATTTACTCTTCCACATCTCAAATTTCCCTCTCCAAATCAAACCCATTATTCCCACGATTCCCATAATTAATTCCCACTTCTATTCCATAACTAATTCTCATCTCACCACCTATAAATACACGCACTTATACACAAACTTCTCCAGCACTTCATAAATTCTCAAACACAAATCTCTCTCAAACACTTAGTTTTTATTCTCTCTTATTCAATCCCAATGGCACCCAAGAGACAAAGAACGCAAGTAGGCAGCAGCACCACCGATTCTTCATCTGCGAGTGGTGTGAGGCCAAGGTTTTCTACTCCTGAGGCTGAAGAGGAGTACACGAGGCTTCTCTCGAAGCCTATTTCTAAGGAGCGAGGTTTTCTGCGATCAGGGAATGATGGTAAGCTGTTGGAGATGATTCTTGAGATTGGTTGGGTTCCTTTTAGTGAGGCTCCCGCTGCTATGCCCATGAGTATTGTGCGGGAGTTTTATGCTAACGTGAAAGCGGAGAAGAATGGCTTCACGGTGGTTAGGGAGATGACTGTAGAGTACAGTGTTGATACCATTGGGAGGGTGATTGAGCAGCCCGCGAACTTATAAGATAGTGTGTTAATCTTTAATGAAGTGAAAGTGAATTTAAGGATTTAGAACTTGCCATGCTAGCATAGGTTCATGTATTTGTTATGCATGATTCGTAGGTAATTTTAACCATCTTACTTGCCCTATGTGATCAAGATAGATAACTTGTGATTAAACCGTTATGTTGTCAAATTCTATAGGCATATAGGGTCTCAATATAATTGGTGTATATCCAACTTCTATCTCTTTTGTGGATGTCTGGTAGTATGATATTCATACAATGAAAGTTGGTGTTTATCAGTCTCGTGTTGTCTGATTAGTGTCATCACCATTGCATGCTAAGGTTAAGAACGAAAAGGCTATTGAATGAAGTATTTAATGAAGTTAGAATCACATGTTTGTTATATATACTAATTCAATCATTCTTATTCTCTTAGTTATAATTGTTAGTTTCATTCTTAGTTATACACAATCTCAAATTGTTATTCATCTTAGCATTGAATAATAACCATACATTGTTGCTTAAGTGCATAAATTATAAAGTTAACCTAAACCAGTCTCGGTGGAAACGAATCTGATTTATATCTTATACTACTTGTGAACGCTTATACCTGCGTGTAATTTTAGCGCGTGTTTAGCGACTAACATCTATACATCTTTATATTATTGCACCATATTGTCACATGTATTTTTATCACACACATAATATGTCACGTAATATGTGAGTGTCATAAATACTGAACATTTTATTTAACTTTAAACATAATTAATGGAATATTTGCACAATTAATTTTAAAGAAGAGAATTTAAGATTAAAGGTTAAACATCGTACATACACATATCATACCTTATTTATTAATCAATTTGTAGTTTAAAATATGTCTCATACCTTTTTAATATAGAAAAAAATTAAATATATATATTTTTTTAAAGTATTCAAAATGAAATCGCTTATATAATAATCTAAATGTGTACTACATAGTTAGATATGTCAGAATTATAAAGAGTTACTGTATTTCGGTTTATTTCGAGTTCGAAATCAGAACTTGACCCATTGTTAAAAAAATACTTAAAATTTGACTACATGATCCTCCCGAAAATATATTGGTTTATTTTGAATTCAAAATCAGAACTTGACCTATTGTTCAAAAAATACTCGAAATTTGACTACCTGACCCAACCGAAATTATATCGTCACTTTCTAGCTTTAGTAAATTTAAATGACGAGTTTGGTGAGAACATCTTACTAATAAGGAAAAATATTTGTAATATCTTATATCAATAAAAATTAATGTGTTTGAGATCTATATAAAATCAAGTTAATTAAAAATATGTATAAAAATTACTAACTTGGTCATGTCAATTTTTTTTATAATATTGGTCCGCAATTTAAAAGGATTAACAAGTTCAACTAATATTTATAAAATTTTATCGAATAAAAACAGTTAATGTTAGGAAAATAATAAACAATGTTATCAAGTTATTATAAGAACAAAGATTCGAATCATAAAATGAAAGAAACTTGAAAATGATTTCAATGACGATTACAACAAATTTTTCTTCGAATTCTTAAAAAAACCAGTGAATAAAGATTATTTGATCTATTTTATATTTGTTCGACTTGATCATTTTTGTAGATATCATATGACTTTTTATAATTGAATTATCTCTGTTTTTATTCAAAAAAGTCTTTACAATATATAAATTAATATTATGTGTCACAACCATTATGGACAGTTTGTTAGTACTAGTCAACTATATATATAAATTATTATAATTTATTTATGAGATAATTATATTTTTTGAATAATACATGTTAATTGATTAATCAGTTAGCTCACTAAATGTTAAGAATGATTAAACATATACATTAATAAGATATTTATCATATAAATAAACGAGTGTCCAGATCATTATAATTTACTCGAAAATAGAATATACAATAATTTACATATATACACACATATGACTTCATCTTTGCTATTATAAAAGATTCAATGTTAATGTTATATTCGTATTTATTGATACACTGGAATATAATAAAAAAAGTTTTTATATTGTGAAAGTGAGCTTGATCAATTGAATCTGAGATTTGTTTTAATGTATTAAATACTAGGTGGATTAGCCCAATTTTAATTGATGAATTATGATATTGAAAATTATCTAAAAGTTAGGGCTTTGTTCAATAGATTAAAAACTAAGGAATTCGGGTCAACTTTATTTAATGGATTATTACATTGGCAATGATATAACATCGATTTAAACATTGAATTTCAAAACTAATATTTTTCCATTAAAATCAACTTATATTAATGGTAGTATAAATTTTACTTTATTAAATATTACGATTGCAAGTCTTTACGACTTTAGTTATGCATTTTTAATCCTTTTAAATTGGAAAAGGTACAAGTAGCTACCCTCTAAAGTGAAATACCTGGGCCCGGAAAAAATTATCACCTTAGAGAGGCTATCACATAAGGAAGGTTTATACCTTTTCAATTTTAAAATATTTTAAATGTATTTTATCCACTGTAATATATACAATATATAGTTTCTTTCGATTGTAGAATATTATAACTATAATTTTGTATAATTAACGCTTTTACGTCAAAAATTACTTACAAATTCAATAATATTATATCTTGGGATGAATATCTTCCAAAATACAAACATCAAAACAACCAATTAAACATAATAAATATGATAATTATTAGTTTAAAAATTATTACATAAGAAAATCTATCATAAATTAGTATAAAACTATTTTATATATGCGTAAAGTACTTAAAAATGTGTATTGATAAAAATATCACTTAATGTGAAAATCGGGACTAATATTTAACACTACAAATTTCTGAAAAAAATATTAATTACCACGATACAGTGATATAAGGGTTATTAAATTTTGATAGTGGTCTGGACTTACCAGATTTTTTTTATCAATTTAGAGAGTTTATCATTTTAAAGAGTATTAGAGGATATCAGGTGTAGTTGTAAGTTAGTAGCGATTTCAATAATAAAATAGCTCAATTTATTTAACTGAAACTCAGAATTATTGCTCAACTCTGCATTCAATATATGTGTTGATTTTTGGTTTACTATTTGTGAACGTAGTGACAGCGTTCTAAATATTAAGTTTTAATCTTTTCTTTTTGAACGTACAATAACTATCATGTTTGTATTCATTCAGTAAATACAAATTACACGAAAAAAATAAGAAAATATGTGATTTATTTAATGATCAATATTACAAACATTGTGTACGTAGATAATGTCTCACATTAAAATTATACACATTGATAAACATTCAACTTGTATTTGATATACATGAGACATTGCAAAATATTTATCAATATGAAAACAATCAAATATATTTTAAATTCCATGGTGCACAAAAAAACTCCAGAAAATGACTAGTATATTGCACGTGTTATTATGTTACTTATATACATAACATCGTACATATTTATTAACATGATTATCAAAAGATTACGAGAATCATTAATCTCTTATAATGTGGTTTCTTTTAAAAACTAATTCTTAGCCAAAATAAAGCTTTGAAATTCAATTAAAAGTTACAACTTTTTATTTATCTAGTTTAAATGATTTTTTGCAGTAAGCTTTATAAACTAAACGATCATTGATTTTAAATACTAAATTAACACTATTAAATAACCAAAATCACAATAAATATCTATCTAAAAATATGGGTTATTACAACAATGGTTCTTCATGTCGGATTGTACAGCTAAATTTATGATATGGTACAAGAACATGGAAGTAAAAAAGGGCAAACTATGTCACCTCGCCAACGGAGATGAATGGAAATTTCTTGACAAGAAATATCCATCATTTTTTAAGGAGTTTCATAATGTTCGACTCAAATTGTCAAGTGACGATTTTAATTCATTAAAAAAATAGGGAAATTATGTGTATTGTATGTGGCAGGTTGTAGTCATTTGTATATAACCTCCTCCCTTCCATGTGTATAAAAAGACCCTTCATGTTCATGACTCTTCTAATTATGGGTCTGAATTCTTCAATAAAAGATCTCATGTATTTTTATGATAACTCTTTGGTGAATTATTAATTTTGTGGCAAAATGGAGTTGAAACTTATGATCAATCGCTAAAGCAAGATATCATTATCAATGCGACACTAATATGAAAAACAATTAATTTTCCCACTTTGGATATGCTAAGTTGATGGTCAACAAAAAGAAATATGTGTTGTTCGGTTTATGTGGACGATGTGAAAGGTTGAATATCCGATAAGTTCTGCTTGTATTTGAATATCCAAGAAATACATCCTCACTAGATTTTAGGACGAATTTTTTAAAGTAATCTTAGGTATTCAAAATAAAGCATTTACTTCCAAATACTTTAAAGTAACTTATCTTGGGTGTTTTATTAAAATAAAGCTTCCATAGAGTTTTCATTTTAATAGGTTATAATAATACTCAATTAAGAACATAGCAAGCTTTATTCAAAAAAAAAAAAGAACATAGCAAGCTGTTAACATAGTTTCGACCAAAAAATATTTAGGTCAACGATATTCGTTCAACATTGTCTTTGTCATTTCTTGCAACGTTCGATTCTTGCATTCAACTATCCCATTCGATTGAGGTGTATAAGGAAGAGAGAAGTTATCAGTGATACCACCGATTTCACGAAACTTATAAACTCGAAATTTTGAATTTTTTTTCCGTAAACCGTCCTTATATAAGTAATATACGTTTTTTGTTGAATTTATATTTCTGTAAGAATTTCATTCACGTGCAAGGTTGAAGTTAAAATAATTTACATAAAAGTTGAATATTCTTTATTCTATATTTTATAATTAAAATTCTTTTTAAATCATAAATAAGTTTTAACTTATTTTAAAATTATAAATAAATGAAATAAAATTAAAAATATGATGCAATAATATGTCGTATAAATAGATACAAACGTATCGATAGAAACAAGAACCGTCTCTTGGAGTTGAGGTCAAACCCAAACACCCAACACAACTACAACACATACACACGTAATCAAACATACTCACCGCTGTAATCCTCGTATTTAAATGCCCAATCTTACTAATCTATGTTTCTCCGATCTCTCGGCGGCGCCTGACGACGGCGATACTTTCCGGTGACTTGAATTATGAGGAGAAACCAAAACAATAATAAGAAAAAAAGCGAGAACAATATTAACAATAATAATGGATTTTTGCCTAATTCTTTTAAACTAATTTCTTCTTGTATCAAAACGGTGTCGTCTAATGTCAGGTCTGCTGCTAGCGCTTCTGTTGCTGGTTCTATTGCCGCTGACTCTGATCATCTCAAGAAAGACCAGGTCTATCCTTTTTTTTCTTCTGATCATCGACTTCGTTACTATTCGACTAATCGTTTAACTTAATAATTTTTAGATTATTGGCATCGACTTCGTTACTATTTACTATTCGACTAATCGTTTAACTTAATAATTTAAGATTATTGGCACTACTCGATAAGTTATGTTTATAATGTCTATGTTATGTTTATAATGTCTATGTGTATCTTTCTAACTCGAATAATTTTAGGAATCTCAGTAATACTCGTTGTGTATTCTATTTGGTTATATGTATATTTTAACTCGGAAATTTAAGAATGTTGGTAATACTCGATAAGTTATGTAAATATTTTTGGATTATTGGACTGAATGAATCTAGAATTTTGGTGATACTAGATAAGTTATGTGTATGAGATAATTTGCAGGAATCTTTGAACTCGAGAAATTTAGAGTTTTTGTAATACTCGATAAGTTATGTGTATTTTGTTTGTAGATGTTTGGATATTTTGTCGAATAAAATTTTGACTTTGTTTAATAGTTTTGTCGGAATGAAACTCTAAATCTTGGTCCTTTTTGTTTTTTTTAAGAAATATGGACCTAAAGAGCATGAATTGAAAAGTTGGCCCTTAATATCACTAAGAATGCTACTTTAACAGGAGTTATCTGAAAATTCAACTGCGTGTGCTGTTTTGTTCATTCATAAATAAAGAGAACTTGAGGGAAAAAACTGAAAACGCGTATTAAGAAAGCGTTTCTCATAAACGTGTGTATATGTCCCGTTTTATATACTGGTTGCTTGACTTAAAAAAATTAAAAGACAAACCGTGGGGTTGAACCCTTGACATGGCCGTGTACATGTTTCCCGTGTGCCAATACTGACCACTGATCCAACCTCAAAACTTGTAAGAATACATTAAAGTTAAATTAAGTAGTGTTTTCTTGTGCACAAAGGGCCAATTTTCAGATTGTGCGTTTTTTGGCATTTTAACGCTAAATAATACCAAAAAGGTCATTTCTCTGAAAATTACTATATCATATACCCTGCATAGGTGGAAAATGTTTTATTGCTGTTGTTTAATAGGGAAAGTGAATGTTTGCCTTTCTAATTCGACTCTTCTTATTGTTGATGCCTCGAAAAATTGTTGAGCTTGTATGTTGTTGTTTTTGTTGTTTTCCTTTTGATTGCGCTTAATTGCATTTATTGTTTTATGAAGTTGTAGGAATATTGTTTTTAAGGCATTTGTATTCCAAGAAAATGCATTTTGACCGATAACGACATAAAAGTAATGTATATAGGACATGAATTTTCTTAGATGGTATTTTGTAATTATTTCAATGACTCTTTAGCTGTATGTTAATATCATTGTCCCTCGTAATCGATCCAACTTTTGGGCTTCCAAATAGGGGTGTAAATTGTGACGTAAGTGATTAAAATTTACCAAGAATTTGAACATGGATGAATACAAAATAAAACTTCAAATATTAGACATCTCTTAGATTAGAAAGAATTGGGGACCTTGTTAATTATTAGAATCATGTTGTGTTCTACTTCGGTTCCCTATGTAAATACCTCTTGGTTACACTTACATACCTCTTGGTTACACTTAATTCGTAATATACAATGCCTCTCTGTTAAGTCAAAAGCGGATTTAGTATACATGTCTGAGTTACTTTGTCGTCTAGCCCAATGTTACCTGGAGTACTTCTTGTTTGGGTTTTAGAGCTGTACTTGGGTAAGAATGTGCTGATTTAGGTTTCTCTTGATGCTAAAAGTTACATTTTTCTATTGACGTGGAGATATAATAATAATGTTTACAGAAGATGTTTAGTTGCATGAGTTAGATTTTTAGATAATTTTCTAGGACTATGTTGCTTGAAATTGGGCGGTGTCAGACACGAAGTGGATCTGAGTGTAAGACTTGATGTTTCTCATTTTGGTGACATAATGTGTCTTATTAGACAATAGTATGAGACAGATCACACAGTTTGTCCCTTCCTTATTTGCTTATTTTAAAAGAAGTTTTATGTTTTATATTGAACATTTTCAACCAAATTATTTTTACTTCATACTTAACAGAAATTCCTAATCAAGCCATTGGTACTTAATGTAACTATGTTGTCTCAAGTTTATGCATATAGTATATGTAGAGATATTTCTTCCTTGTGCGATTGTTTTAAATAGATTCCTACATTTGACGCTTTCTGAGAAAATACAAGTACGTATTTCTGTCTTGTATTTAGAAACCTCTATAATTTTATATTATCACTTGTTTTGAAAGTTTCTCTCAGTTAAATGTCTATAGATATTAACGGCATGGATAGGGGAGGAAATATCGGACCCTACCTGAACCCGACTTGATTCGCAACCCGAGTTACTGAGAGAACCCCAAAAGTAATTAGATTGCGACCTGCTCAACCCGAAAGTGACCCAAAATGACCCGTTAGTAAAATATTTATTCCTTTACACTTTAGCATTTGATTTTATTTAATTCTTATGTAATTTTAGTTTAACCCAAAATTGACCCATTTATAAACACGAACTGAAACCCAAACCTCCCTCCCCTATGCATGGAGCTGGGATGTATCCTGCTAGTAGTTTGCAGTAAGGTCTAAAATAAATTCTAGTTAGTTCAGGAAAAAGATTTCCTGGGAATTGTGGATCCAAAATATTAAAACCATTTAATATATTTGGTTACTAGACTAGAATCTAATTTCTTAATGTTGGAAGGCCTTAGTATCTATCATCATCAATCCTGTATTTTAGGAGTCATATAATCTATAGCCATTGTACTGATTTAATGGCAGAGGTTCATGAAAACAGTCAGGTCTTTCTCTATGGTTTCTTTTATAGTATGAACAATAGTTTTGGACAGCTAAAGAAGTCTGCCTATCTGGAATTGACTGCCTACTTAAGTGTGAGCATTAAGATGCACAATTTTATGAATGATAAAGTAGAAGAAATTACAACATACTGTTTTAATTAGAAGTGCATGTAAGGTCAATAATTCCATTTTCATACCTCAGAAGACCAATTCAAGGAAAAGCTGCACAGGGATCCAGTTGCAGTAGAATTTCAGAATATATATGTTTACCTTGAGTAGTTGGTTTAAAAGATGCCTTCGTAGGTAAAGAGTCTGAACAAATTCCTGAAGCCTAGCTACGTAGTTTATTTAGAAATTAAAGCTGAGGAAAGTAAAAGGAGTGAACAAATTTGACTTCCAATAGTGTGCTGGCAAGTTCTAAAGGAGAGGGAGTTGAAGAGATATGGATGGAAACGAATGAAATCATTAAAAGGAGTGTGATGTTCAACCGTAGTTAATAAAATATTTTTTAGGGATTTTATTTACATCCCTTCTATCACATGTTTGGAGTGCAAGTGGAGGTCATTTTACTCCTTCTATGTCTGCTTCCCTTCTGAATTCTGATACTATAATTATTGGGAGCAGGGTTCCTTTTTCATCTGCTTTGGTCCCTATTAACAACTTGGAAGGGGCAGAAGCAGGGTGTTATGCTTGTACTTAGTTACTTAAGGCTTAATCTTTAGGTGCACATAATCACCTTTCTGCTTTCTTTATGTAAGGTACCAACATCATAAGATGCTTAAATATGTATCGAGTTTGATTTTAGATCTTGGCTTGTTCTCGTTTCCATTATTTGCTAAATTTGGTGATTATAAATTCCTTTTTTATTTAAAAACTGCCAATGTTCTTCCACAAATACTTACTTGAGGGCTATTTTTCTTTTTGACAGGTTTTATATGCTTGCTTTGATCGATTAGAACTTGGTCCTTCAGTAGGTAAAACTCTTCTGCTACTTGGCTACTCAAATGGATTTCAGGTTCTTGATTTTCAAGATGCTTCCAATGTCACTGAATTGGTTTCACGCCGAGACGATGCTGTCACGTTCTTGCAGATGCAACCAATTCCGGCAAAGTGTGATGGTCGTGAAGGATTCATAGATTCACATCCACTGCTCTTGGTTGTGGCAAGTGAAGAGATTAGAAGTTCAGGTTCTTTACAGAATGGCAGGGATGGTTCATTCAGGGATAATTACGAGCCTCATGTGGCAGCTGTTATGCAGTCCCCAACAGCTGTCCGATTTTACTCGTTAAGATCTCACAGTTATGTCCATGTTTTGAGATTCCGATCAGCAGTGTATGTAGTTAGATGTAGCTCAAAAATAGTGGCTGTTGGTCTGGCTGCACAAGTAAGCCTGTTCATTTAATTGTTCTATGATATTTTATTTGGCTGTGTTATAAGATACAAGTATTAGATGCTAAAATTTGTAAAATTAAGGTCTTGCCCTCCTTGCTGCTTACAATGCATTATCGATCATTAAAATGTGTGAAATTTTTACATCAAAATATTATCTCTAAAAGTGAATATTAAAATTACGTGTGAACTAAGATTTATTAAGTTTTCGGTGTTTGCTCAGATGAAGAACATTTGGCCTTAACAAAAACCTTTATTTTCCTTTGGTTTCATTTTCTCTTACTCTAGGGATTTTCCGTATGACCTGACCTTTATAGTCCAAATATTGTGTTGAAGGCCACTGTTTAATTTTTCCTAGCATTTCAAACTTGGTATCTGTTCGGTGCATGTATGTATTTAATTTTCATATGTTAAATTAGTCTACAACTGTTTCATTCATTCTGCAGATTTATTGTTTTGATGCTCTCACTCTTGAAAGTATGTTCAGTGTGCTCACTTATCCTGTCCCTCACCTGGGAGGCCAAGGACTTAGTGGAGTCGATATTGGCTACGGCCCCATGGCTGTTGGACCTAGATGGTTAGCATATGCTTCTAATAATCCATTATTATCAAACACGGGACGCTTAAGTCCTCAGAGCCTGAGTCCATCTCCAGGTGTTAGTCCTTCTAGTTCACCCAGCAATGGGAATCTGGTGGCTCGGTATGCAATGGAATCCAGTAAGCAATTAGCTACAGGGCTAATTAATTTAGGAGACATGGGGTACAGAACATGGTCGAAATACTGTCATGATCTTCTTCCTGATGGTTCTAGCTCTCCAGTGCCTTCGAGCTCGAGCTGGAAAGTAGGTCGAACTGCAGCTCATTCAAGTGATATAGATACTGCCGGAACTGTAAGTCCCACTCAACTTAAATATTCATCTTGTTGCAAATATTGTTAAGTACTTCCATGTTAAAACCTTCATCCATGAAGTTTAAATGTTGTTTTTTAAGCATAGTAAACCCTCATGCTCACAAATTCCCTACAGGAGATGAAACAGATTTTGCCTTAGATGAGGTTCTGTTTAGAGGCAGCAGTACCTGGACGCTTTATTGTTAAATTATTTGTTTTTTGCTTATTTTCAAAATTTTAGGAGTGTTCTGAACTTAAGTTTAATTTACAGGTTGTCATTAAGGATTTTGTGTCCAAGGTTGTTGTATCACAGTTTAGGGCGCACACCAGTCCTATATCTGCCCTTTGTTTTGACCCGAGTGGGACTCTTTTGGTTACTGCATCTATACATGGTAACAATATAAATATTTATCGAATCATGCCTTCCTGCTTACGAAATGGATCCGGAACTCATAGCCATGATTGGAATTCTTCCCATGTTCACCTTTACAAGCTCCATCGTGGCATAACATCGGCAGTAAGATTCTTCCATTGTTGAATCAATACCAATTTCTTGAACAATGTTGGTTTATATCGATGCTTTAAATTTATACTTTCGATTAATGCTTCAGGTGATTCAAGATATTTGTTTTAGTCCTTATAGTCAATGGATAGCTATTGTTTCATCCAGAGGGACTGGTCATATATTTTCTCTATCCCCTTTTGGAGGTGAGACTGGTCTTCAAATGCAAAAATATAATCTCAGTGGACCCACCTTATTGCCTGTTCTTTCTGTTCCGTGGTGGTCTACTTCATCATACATGCTAAAGCAGTCTTACTCTCCACCGCCCCCACCTATCATCCTTTCTGTGGTGAGCAGGATAAAGAATTCAGGTTGGCTTAGTTCTGTAAGCAATGCTGCTTCATCAGCTGCAGGAAAGCTTTCAGCTCCATCTGGCGTTGTTGCTGCCACTTTTCATAGTTCTGTCGGCAAGTTACAGTCCACGACCTTAAACGTAAATGCCTTGGAACATCTGATGGTTTATACTCCTTCCGGAAGTGTAGTTCAGTATGAACTGTTGCCTTATACGGGCGGAGATCAACTAGGTCAGGTACAAGACGAGGATTTAAAGGTGAAAGTTGGCCCTGTTCAATGGTGGGATGTCTGCCGAAGAGCAGATTGGCCTGAAAGAGAGGAATATGTAGGTGGAAGTATTCGTGCTAGGCAAGATGCTGGAGAGAAACTTATGGATGCTTCTGATTGTGAAGATGACGGTACTACAGTGAAGGATATGGTGAAACACCATGATCGTTTCCCTTGGTATCTTTCTAACGCGGAGGTGCAGATGAGATCTGGCAGATCACCAATTTGGCAAAAGTCTCAGGTAGATATTCAGGATAAATGCATGATGCTCTAACTTTTTATTGTTCATCTAGAATATTTTTAGTTTATATTTACATTTTAAATCCTTTTTACTTTGAATTAGGTTTATGTTTATGCTTTGAATCCTCCGTCATTTCAAAGAGAGAGACAGAGGTTATATCGTAATGATGGAGAAATTGAAATTGAAATGCTACCTGCCCGGGAGATTGTAATTAGGAGGAGGGAGCTGTTGCCCGTCACTGACCATTTCCACAGAATCCATCCTGAATGGGCTGAGAGAAGGTAAAGATGCATACATAAATGCTTAATTTGTAAAATTATTACCGAGTTAATAGACGTTAATGAAATAAACATTTGAGCCCACATTTGAAGTAGTGGGATATGCCTCAAAAATGACAATGAGTATAGTGCATATTTATACTGAGATACTTCTGTCTCTACGTTCTTATACCGACATTCTCCTAGACACCGTTTTCATACTCTATAGGCATTTTCAATACCTATCGATTTACCGTGGAGAGCCTTAAGAGGACATTGTAAACTGTTTTTTTAATGAAGAATTTAACAAATGTCAGATGGTTGCAACTTGAGAACTATTGTGGCAAAGAATATTTAAAGGCATTTATGTTACTGTTATTGTTAATAATCAATCATATATTTGTGCTTATCTTATATAAGTTTTACTACAAAAGGATAGGGAGAATTAGGGTGAGTAGGGGATACTAACAGGCAAATTCACCTATTCTGGACAACTTTGTTGTCATAAATCATGGCATCAATTGGCCAAGGGTAAATGGGTCCTGTCTAGTTAGACTATAGCATTAGTAGTTTACGTTACTATACCTTTTAGGGAAAACTGAAATTAAAGAAAGTTGGCAGTTAAATTTCTTACATGTAAATGGCATGCAATACAGTATTAAGTAATAATATTTTCAATTTTAATTGAATAATAGAACTTGAAAACTACATAGATGGTTAAATTTCGATATTACGTATTTTAAATAAATGGTTTTCCAAATTGTATCCGTAAATCTGGGCGCAATTGAGTGTTTCAAAATTGTGGGTTTCTTGTGAACATTCTCAAAAAAGAGGTAAAAACGTTTGGTATAATACAATAAAATTCAGTGTAAAAGGTTACCATATTTTTGAACTGATTAGTTATGTTTATTCAAATTCGTATTTCTAGTATTCAACGGGTACATAAATTACATCCATGTATTACTAGAATAGTAACATTTTCCTGGAGTTTTCCAATGTCTTTTAAATAGCTTTCGAGTAAATTTAATGGTATAATGTTTAATGCAATGTGTACGGATGATCTTTGTGATTATACCGTCTATAATGTCTTTAGAAACTGATTCAATTGGTATGTTTGGTTTTGTTTACTGGAAATGCATTCCACACAGATCTCCCTTCCACTTCTTTTTTCCATTACCTTTTATCTCCTCTTGAACGCTGTTCTCACTTCTTTTAATTCTCTATTAAATAATTGATTTCCTACATACCAATGAGCACCAATTTCTCCAAGCTCGAGTGACTTCTCTATGGTGTGCTACTGCATCTTTAAGAAGGGTGCTGTAAGGTTCTGATCTCTCGAGTGGTCACTAGAAAGTAGAAGCTGCTTGTATTGCCACTCTACTTGCTCTGTGAGCTTTGTGTTGACTTTTGACACAGATTAACAACAACTCTTTGCTATAAAATGATTTTTGTCTGATTGGGGACGCAATATTTTAATTCTAAGGACTTGCACCTTTTGCATTAATATCTATGATCTGTTTCGAGTCACTCTGATTTCAGAGAAGTTCTACCTTTTGTCAGTTACTGTTCTTTCTCTTTTCTTCTTTTCTTTCATTTGGAGTTAATTGCTCATTTGGAGTTAAATGATCTGGATGTATATCATTGGGTAATAGCTGTCATGATATAGTACAGTTATTTGATAGAGTGCAAGATGGAGTTTGCTGTATAAGATTTTCTGTTTAATTGGATAGTATTATAATGACACACACACACACAGAGATTGGATTTCTGTTAATTGGATAGTAGTATTATAATGACACACACACACATATATATATATATATAGAGAGAGAGAGCGAGAGAGAGAGAGAGAGAGCGAGAGAGAAATCCTCTGTTGGGCAATTTCGTTTATGGAGGTCTGGTTTAATAATTATTCAGTGGTATTATATGTGATCTATTTGAAAATTTTATATGTTTCAGTAGACGCATACAGTTTACGTCTCATATCTAGTGAACAGCTTTTATAATTTCTTTAATTGATCTATCATGTATTTATAACGTTTGTTTACGTCATATGGGGGAAATTTGGTTGCACAGAATTTTTGTCAACTTAAGTTATGTCTGTTCACAAGGAATATCAATTTGGGGATCATTATTATGTTCCCACATTTTCACTTTGATAAATCCTGTAACCGAAATGAATACAAAGTCATAACATATAGCCTCTATGATGAAACATGAATAAATAGTTGATATTCCCCGTATTAATCCATGAAGGCAAACATAACCTTGTACTTGCATTTGCATTTATATTTTCTATAGCATGCCATAAATTTGAAGCTCTCTAGACTTCTGCTTCATCACTTTTCTTACGAGATAAATGTAAATATATTTAATTGTAGTGTGTAGGTATTACATGTTGTCACTCTGTATTTGAGTTTTCAAGTATAATCGTGACGGATGATTTGTATAATCAAGTCTTCGTATTAAAATAATTTATTAAAAGATACAGTATTTCTGAAGTATGACCCATTTTCATCGGAGCATCTCTTGGGTTGATTCATTATTGTGGAAAGGTTCTGATATTCTCCAACATGTACTATGATTATTGAAATCAAGCACCTTAAATTTGATCCTTCCATAAATTCTTCTATTCTTGGAGGGGTAATAATATTGAAGTTCAGGATGTATTGATCTTTTCCTTTTGCTTTTTGTATAAAGCGGTACGGGAGATGTAGTTGAGTACTAATAACTTCAGGATGCATTTGCTTATCCTTATGGTTTTTGCAAGAACCGGGAGATGTTAACACAATATTATTCTAGTATCGATCCTCACTAGGGCTTTTAGATCATCAGCATGTTTGTAGATATTACCCATTATTGGCTTTCCTTCGTCCACCCGTAAATAACTCGGTGCTTTAAGTGAATTTTCTGAATTTTTTACTATACATGTGAATAGTGCATTTTATTGATGAATTCCTGCAGGGACCTCAGCAAAGGTAGATATCTACCTTCATCTTCTTCCAATGATGATGGTAAAGAGAAGTATTTGGATAATTCCCGCTCCCATGTGAAATCAGTGACATCTAGTTCAGTTGATAATTCAGACACTGGTATGCAATCTCCTGCATCTTGTTATATCCAAATTTATAGTTCAGTCTACCTTTAACTTCAATGTATTATACTTGATTGATCTTCAACCAGGGCTACCAAGTTTAGCAATGGGTCATTCAAAACAAGAGTATAGGACTACAATAAAATCTTATCCTTCCTTTGGCGCAATCTCATATGAGAATGATGTGGCTGAAGAGCCTAGTTCTCTGCCGAATCAGAACTACATTGGTGGGGTTGATGCCTTACTTTTTCCTGCGCTATCTACAAGTATACTCTCTGCCCATGAGGAAGATTATGTTAATAATTATACTAGCTATTCCAACAAGACTTCTTCATCTGTAGGAAATATTGCACAAGAGGTTCTTTCTTCGAGCAGTGTTGTGACGGGTGATGTTTCGAACACAAGCTCTAACCGTTCTGATCTAAGTATGAACATTCTTGACGAAGAGCTAGTGCATGAAGATATGCAGGACCAACTAGATTTTGGACTCTATTTTGAAGAAGGGTACTGTAAATCAAAAAACCTTGATCAAGGTAATGAATTAACTGAACATATAACTGATGTTGACAACAGCACTAGGCATTGTCACAAAGTGATTTCTGAGGAAGAAGCTGATAGTGATGACATGCTTGGAGGCGTATTTGCTTTTTCGGAGGAAGGTTTGTGGTTATAAGGACTTGCTCTGTTTATAGAACCTGAAGCTCCATTTATTGTCTTTTGATTTTGCTACACCCTAATGAACTTTACATTTGGTCTTTCTTGTGACAGGTTGATATGTATTGGCTTCTTGAAGCTGCATCTGTTCTACTACCCCTTAATTTGTGCTTGCTCTTTGTAGAAAGGTAATCTGTCTGATAAAAAATGCCAGCTATATTGCTTTCTGAAAAAGATGCTCAACTAATTGATGTGATCCGACACGTCCTTGTATAAAACCCAGCTAGCCGCAGGAAAAAAGAAAGTTAAAACAATCTTTAATCTTGTATAAACTAATTCTGTATAATCTTGTATAAACTTAGGATAGGATTATTTAATCCGTAGGACTAATTTTGATAGGATTAGTTATCCCCGGATTATTATCCCGGGATTATAATCCCATGAAACAAACATGGCCATAGTGTATATCACAAATTCTTGATCATTTGATTTCAGTGAACAGGTTCTTTGCCGTATAACAAAATTCAGTGTTTGTTATTGATAGTAAAAAAAAAAAAGTAAATAGCGAAAAGATGAAAAAGGAGCTTATTATGATGTATGATTCTTTAATCTACAAAATATCGGCTTTGCTTGCAAATATAGTAATCAAGTGTTCAAGGTTTATATTTTGTCTGTCAAAAATTGTAAATCATGTGATTGGTAGTGTGATAATTGGGGGTAAAATTAGCATATTATCAGCAATAACTAATACGATTGTGCATTGATGTGTATTGCCCCAAAATATAGTATGCGATTTGGTGGCAAGAGCCCACAAAGCTAAAGAAATGAAATCGAGAATAGGTAAGAGTAATAGATGAGCGTTTAGGTTGTCAAAATTGGGCCAGGTTTGTATTTAAAGTTCGAATGCTAAGAATGTGAAAGAAATATATGTATCATTGTGCGGCTGTTTGCGGTATCATTTTGTTAACTTATACGTGGTTCGACACCATTCCAAGTTCCCACTAACTAACTGTTTGGAAAAACATGAAATCAAACGTCTGTAGAACTTATATACTGAATATTCTAACTAATCACTAATTATTTGGGGAAACATGAAGTCAAACGTGTGTGGAACAATTATAAAGTGTAGTCAACCTAACATTCAATCTAACTTTTAAGGTTTTCTATTTAATATTCGCAACCACGATTATTTTTATTCTTGTTAATTAAGCTCAGTACCTCATCTATTTATCTCTAGTTAAAATTATATTATTTAATATTAACTAAATATTATTCCGTATATTTAGTAATGATGATACTATGATATTAATAAATTTGACCTTTTTTATCACTTTGAATTTATTATGTTGAAAATTAATTGATATTTTTGACCGGTATTGAAAATTAATTATACGTATTTGAGATCGAAAAAAACAGCAATAATACAGGCATTGCAAAATATGACGAGGTTGTTTCTCATATTACATTAATGTTTTAATTGTTTCCTTTTAATTTTTTTATTTTTATAATCAATATTTCAATAATTTTATTTTAAATTTTATATTCATGGACTAATACTATTATGCAAGATTTTTAATTTTGAAATTTTTTTTCTTGTTAAAATTAATTAAAAACATCACCAACTTATATTTAAAATTAACCAAATACCTAACTTATCTATTTGCCCAAAATATTAATGATTCATTGTCTATGTATTTTAAAATAATTTTATAAATATCGATATCGAATTGAACTTCGCCAAATATGTCGTAACATGGTCTTTAACCATATCCTGTTGAATATTGCAAACGAACAGAGCCGATATAACTTTTGTCATAACCGAACCGAACTTACACTACGTCATAATTGGAATATTGTAATGTCTAAATGCTGTTACAATAGGCCCGAAAAATGTTACATTAGGTCTATTGTAACATCAAGGGACATTACGTTTGCGAGCATTACAATAAATAACCTAATGTAACACTTTAATGATCTACCGTAACTGTGAAAAAAAACGTTACAATAGGCAAATAATATAATCCTATAATGCCCAAATGTAATGTAAAATGAGTGATACATTAGATTGAGCTTGATTGCATAAATGGGCCCCACAGGCTAGACCCACATGGCCCCCACATGTAACACTAGTGTTTTTACATAAGTAACACTAGAATATGTCTATTGTAACAGTCTGTTTCTTAGTTAGTTGTTCTATTTGCTGCTTCTTAGTTTATATATCACCAAGATTACAAAGTAATAAGATAAGATAATAAAATAAAAACTATAAAGTCTAATACTATGCTACTTCATTACTCTATTCCAGCATCTTTGAATATCTTCATAATAGCATGGAAATGGCAATGCTTTTTTGTTCTCTAAAACACAGTTGAATAGGCTTCCACATTCCATTTGCATACACTCGACGCATGTGACTGTGTTGTCACTGTCAACAGATATTTGAATTCTTTATCCGTCGGGTTCATGATCATCCGTCGAGTTCATGATCATCCGTCGGGTTGTCTAGTTGATCATCCGTCGAATGGCATTGTTGTTTATCCGTCGGGTAGCAATCTGGCACTTGACTTCATTTCATTTATGCAGGATTACAAGACATCATCTATGTACAATTAATCAACTTATTCTGCATATCTAGATAAAGTCAACATGACTTGAGTACTACTTACAGAATCTAAACAATGTGTATGCAGAAATGTGCTACAGACTTATTATTACATAAGCTACTCACTCGATGGATAATAAATCATCATCCGTCAGGACTATATTGAGTCATCCATCGGGACTATAATCCTTATCCGTCGAGTGCTATATTTTTCACTAAGTAAAATCTACCAAGGTGTTTTATTAATGAAATCATCAAGTTCATAACATATACACAACAATCTCTCCCAATTTATGTCTACAAGCCATAAATTAAGAGAAACTTGATGATAACAAAACAACCTAAAAATATAACTTTGAAAGTAGATAGATAAAACTGTACAAAGTTTAGCTCACAGTCATTTTCAAGGTGTTTTTCTAGCCTGAGCAGATTTATCTAGTTCCTTGAAGGTCTGGATGTCTTTCCAAACTTTCTGTTGTTTTCTTCTATCTAATTTTGGAGCTGTCTGTGGAATTCCAGTTCATCAGATTCTGAGAGATTTAGCTTTTCTTGCATCTCAAAGAGAGTCTCATTGCTAGAGATGCTCAATTGGTCTTCTAATCTGAAAAATCTTCCCACTCCTTTGTCATCCATGAACTCCATCAGCCAGTAGGGTCTCAGATGCACTCTTCTCCCTGTGTAAGGGATAATTAGAGTCTTTGAGAGTGCATCCTTAGCTCTAAAACTCCTCAGTTCTTCAATCTTCTTTAGAACCAATCTTCTTGTAGTTACATTGAACCCAAAGTTCTTCTTGAAAGATGAATAAACCTTAATCAGTACAGCTTGGCTTTCTTGAAGGATCCTGTGTAGTGACCATTGAATCTCCTTTTCTCCCTTGTACTTGAAAACTAGCCTTTCAGGTAGGTTTCTGTATGCATCAATCCCTCTCACTTCTTCTAGTTCATCTAGATAGAGATTTAGATTAGAGAATTCCTTGATGTCACATAAGTACATGTAATCTCCCTTATTGACTTTAGATTGAGCTTTGACTAAAGATTTGGATTTGAGAGGTGACAGCTTCACTTTCTTGACTGCTCTTGACTTTGTTCTCTTTGGCTTGCTAAGGATTGGCAAATTGAAGTCAGGAATTGGTAGGCTCTCCCAGTCTATTGGTTCATCCTTAGGCACAATAGGTTCACCATGAATGTTTCTGTAAGGATCCACCACCTTGATGTCTTCAAATACCACAATGGGTTTTGATGTTTGAGTTGTAGTTGAAGTGGATTCCTTAGAAAACTGATCCTTCAATTCCTTATCAACAAAATCCAGTTTCCTTTTGGTTCTTTTGGCCAAGTCCTTGTATCTTGGAGATTTCTTCTGTTCTGATTGAACTTGCTTCTGTGGATCTTGAGATTCAGTGATTTCAGATAGCTGAGAAGGAATCTGTTGTGTTGGTTTCATAGCTTGTAGCTTGGCCAAGATAGCAGCTTGCTCTTTCTTTTGCTTAGCCTCTTTGGCATCTAGAATAGCTTGCTTCTTTTCCTACTTCAATCTTGCCTTTTCTTCTCTCTTTGCTCGAGCAAATTGAGGGTGTCTAGCCACCACACAGATTTCTTTCCCATTCCTGAAAACTTTAGTAATTCTTCTCTTTAAAGCTGAATCAGCTGGATCCTTGTAGAAGGCAATTGACCTTGACAGGAGCTTCTTCTCATCAGGTTTAGGTGTCTCATACACTGTATACAAAGGGTTCTTTAATGATGATTTTGGATAGTTCACCCTTGGCTTCAGAATAATTTCATCATTTGGAGATTTGATGCAAGATGGTTGTCCTCTTTCCAGATAGTTCATGCTCATTTCATTCGCAGAGATCTGTTTGACTTCAGAGTGATGAATGGCTGACTTAACTGGCTCCTTTACTAGCCCAAATTTCCTTTGTATGTCCTCATCAATTTTCTCCCAGTTGATTGATTTCAACTGCTCCTTTTCAGCTGCTCTGATGTTGGCTGCTGCTGCATTGATCAGATCTATACTATCTGTTACTGGTGGCTTGGTGAAAGCAATTG
This sequence comes from Apium graveolens, assembly GCF_009905375.1. Classification (NCBI taxonomy): domain Eukaryota; kingdom Viridiplantae; phylum Streptophyta; class Magnoliopsida; order Apiales; family Apiaceae; genus Apium; species Apium graveolens. The sequence continues at coordinate 70,707,269 of NC_133647.1, forward strand.
TGGGCAAAATTAGTTTACTGATTTGAATTTGAAGCTTCTCCCCCTCACTTGGTCCTTTCTCCCCCTTTTTGTTATCATCAAGTTGAGTAGAGGAGGTTTGAGCAGCCACCAGTTTCTAAAGTAAATCTATCTGTTGGGTTTGATGAAGATGAATGGCTGTTGAGATGCTTCCATAACTAACATTCTTATGTCCAAAGCATCTATCTTTGCTGCAAGATCAGAATTTTTCCATAGTTGCCTCTTTATGTCAAGCATTGTGGCTTCTGGAAGTTTAGAATCCATTTTATCTGAAAGAGCCTTCTTCATCTCATCAATATCACCCTTGATGGTATTAACATCTCTAGCATATTGGAAGCCTTGAATCTGTTGCAGTTGCAAAGAAGCAAGATGTGCTTTAAGGAGCTTCTTGGTGTTGGCATTTGTAGTGGTTTAAAGAGCAGTATTTGTCTGATTGATTAGTTGAATCAGGGTTGTCTTGAAGTAGTGCTCATCACCGTGCTTTAAAAATGCCCATGATGGCATTCTTGATCTAGAACTTGAACCTACTTCTCTCCCCATATCCAATGCCTCTTCTTCACTATCTCCACCTTCATCACCAAAGAAATTTGCTGAACCACCAGTCTCATAATCCACATCACCAGCTATAGAAGGCAAAGCTGTGATGGCATCTTTAGCCCTTAGCATTGACTGAGTGGTATGCACTAGATTGAGCATCCTTTCTACATTGTCATTGCCATGTTCAGCTAGAAGTTGATAAGCTGGAACAGGGTGAGTAAATGCCTCAGCATCAAGGGAGGTGGAGTCTATAACAGCTTGAGTTTGCTGAGATAGTCCCTCCCTGTCTGCATCCTGGACATTCATTAACTCACTTACAATGACATCCATCCTTATAGCTCATGTACCTGCATTTCTCTCGTGTTCTCTCTTTTGTTGCATCAGGGTTTCACCCTGGCTCCCCACCCTCACACCCTCACCATCTAAGGTGGGACTCCTCTCACTTTCTTTTGCCAATCCTGAAGAAATGGATTGCATATTTTCACTCTTTTGCTCTCTTTTTTCCTGGAAGCAACCCAGACTCTCACTTATAGCACTCTCTGCCCTTAATCCTAAGAGTGACTGTACAACCACTAATTCTTCTGCACTAGAAATAAATGAAGTTTGAAGCTGTGCAGAGACACTCGACGGATGAGTAATATCCATCGGGTTAGTGGTTTTGCTATCCGACGGATAACTGCTGTTAAGCTTATCCGTCGGGATACAATCACTACTCGAAGGATGAGCAATATCCATCGAGAGAGTAAAAATGAATGAACTTGGAATAGAAACTATTGTGGACTCTGTGCTGATTGATGATATTTTGGGCACAGATGATTCAACAATTCCTGAAAGAATTGGCAAGTGAGCCAACAAATCATCTAAGAGATGATGCTCACTAGCATTAGATTTTGGCTTCCCCAACAAAGTTAAAGAAGGGAATCAGGAATTGATGTGTTGATCATATCCACATCCAAAGAGTTTGTGGGAGAATTTGGTGTGTGAGGTGCTTCTATTACTAGAGATTTTGGCTGTGACTCCACATTTATTGGAGCCACATCAAGCTGAATTTGAGAAGGTGCAGTGACTGAGTCTTTTGGACCAGTTTGCACAGTGTGTGTACCCTGTGCATCCCCAAGGGTTTTGGATTTCTTCTTTCTGGCATAAGTTTGGGGTGATCTAGTGTCCCTTACCCTCTTGGCCTGTGCTCTTGGTTGAGAGCTTTGTTCAATAGTTACATCCTTTTGGGATGATGCAACTAGAAATGAGCTTTTATCCTTTTTAAGCACTGCAATTTGTTGGAAAACTGCAGTGTGGCTAGGCTGGGAACCTGTTAGATATATTTGATAATGTCATGACTAATATGATTTATGTTTAGTTTTCAGATCTTACTTAAACAGGACAAATCAGTACTTAACTGAAATCAGCACTTATACTGAAGTAAGAACTTAAGTTATCAGTACTTAAGGTTCAGGAGATATTTATCAGAAGATAATATTAGGACTTAAATGAAACGTTCAGATAAGGAAGGCGGCTGATTGAAAGGAAAAGAAGATCAAGACAAACATAAGAAGAGATATGCATGAAGAAGGAATTCTATGAAGAATAGAATACTTGGAAGAAAAGATATCTGATTGATATATTTTAGGAAGCAGAATTATATTCCATATCAATTAGCGATTATCTTGTAACTGTGTAGTATATAAACACAGACATAGGGTTTACACTATAAGTGTTATCGTTATCGAGAATATTATTCATTGTAACCCTAGCAGCTTTCGTGATATTTGTTCATCACTGAGAGAGGACAGTTCCATACTGTAACAGAGTTTATTGCTTTGAATAAAGTCTGTTTTCTATTACTTGTGTTATTATAATTCGATTTGATTGTGCTATACACTGTATTCACCCCCCTCTGCAGTGTGTGTGACCTAACTAGTGGTATCAGAGCCTATCTGTTAACACACAAACAGTTTAAGATCCAAAAACAATCATGTCTGAAGCAGAAACTCCAACCAAGCCCACCAAAACTGAAGAACCACCAAAGACACAAATCCATAGTCGATATGAGACTATTAGAGTTCCCATATTGAAATCGTCTGAATATCCCATATGGAAGGTGAGGATGACTATGTTTCTGGAAGCTACAGATCCAAAATATCTTGACAGAATCAAGGAAGGACCTCACAATCCAACAAAGCTCGCTGTTGCAGTTGCAGGTGAAGCCGCAAAGTCTGTACCAAAGGAGAAGAGTGATTACAATGCTGAAGATATCGCTTCAATTTCTAAGGATGCGAAGGTACGACACTTGCTGCATAGTGCCATTGATAATGTAATGTCAAACAGGGTAATTAACTGCAAGACTGCAAAGGAAATATGGAATGCCCGGGAAACAAGATGTCAGGGAACTGATTCGATCAAGAAAAACAGGAAGACAATACTCACTCAAGAGTATGAACACTTTGAATCAAATCCAAATGAGTCATTGACTGATTTATATGACAGATTTGTCAAGCTCTCGAATGATTTGTCACTGGTTGATAAGGAATATGATCTTGAAGATTCAAACCTTAAATTCCTGTTAGCTCTTCCTGAAAGCTGGGATTTGAAGGCAACAACTATAAGAGACAACTATAATCTTGATGAAACGACTCTTGATGAAATTTATGGGATGCTCAAGACTCATGAACTTGAGATGGAACAAAGAAGCAAGAGGAAAGGAGGAAAGTCAAGGACAGTTGCTCTTAAGGCTGAAGAAGAATCTCCCAAGGCAGCTACCTCAAGGAAAGGCAAGGGTAAAGCTCTCTTCATAAAGTCTGATACTGAGTCATCAAGTTCTGATAGTGATGATGACTCAGAAACTGAAAGATTGCCTGAGATGGATGCTGATGAAGAGATGATGAAGCTGTGTGCTCTTATGGTGAAAGGAATCACGAAGATTGCATACAGGAAGTTCAGGAAGGGAAAGAAGTTTTTCAGGAGTGGTGCAAGTTCTGATAAGAAGAATTTCAGAAAATCTGAAGGCAAAGGAGGAAAGTCTGATAGAGGAGATTATACAAATGCCAAATGTTACAATTGTGGTGAGAAAGGCCACATATCTCCTGATTGCAAGAAAGTGAAGAGTGACAAAGGCAAGGCTCTTGTCACAAAGAAGAAAAGATGGACATACACCTCAGATTCTGAAATTGAGGAGAATTATGCCTTGATGGCAAATGCTGATATGGCAAGTGCTGAAAGCAGTTCTGAAGCTGCTGAGTTAAAGGTACCTCAAACTACTTATGCCTTTCATACTGATGATATTAATGAGTTGAGAAGATATCTTAAAACCATGTTCATTAGCTATAGAGACCAAACTTTAACATGTGAAAGATTAACTTCTGAAAATCTTGCTTGTAAAAAGAGGAATGATTATTTAGAAAAAGAGATAGTCATGTTCCATCAAACTCTTGAAAGATAGAGATGATGCTTTCTATGTTAGGGATGAAGTACTTAAAATGAATGAATCTCTAAAAGCTGAGTTAGAAAAGGAAAGAGAGATTATCAGGACTTGACTAACTCTGGCAGAACAACTCAGAATTTGTTAAGTAGTGAAAACTGGAAAGAGGGCTTAGGTTATGGAGATGATAAGAATGATAAAGGAACTGTAGATATTAAGCCTATAGTTGTTAAACAAAAGCCAAAGTTAAAACCTGTTAAGTTTGTAGCTGTAAAGTCTGATACTGAGAAATCAGACGTTAAAAAGGAATTAACTTCTGACAAAGTAAAACAGGAAAAGACAACTGAAGTAAACGTAGGCTTAATGACAAAGAAGCAGCTTAAGCATAAGCTGAAAGATGTTAAGAATGCAAACAAGGTAAAATCACCTAGGAAAAATAGGAATGGAAATGAAGGTGTGAATAAAAGCAATGATTATAAGCCTGTTCCTGATGCTCCTAGAAAAACGTATCATAACTGTGGAAGTTCTAACCATCTGGCTTCTTTTTGCAGGAAGAATAAGAACATAAACTCCTTACCTTCAAAGTCAGGAGTTAAGAGTCAGTCTGTTAGATATAAGCCACAAAATCCTTGTTTTCATTATGGTAGTTTATGACATTCCATTTATACTTGTAAGGAATATCATAGTCTGTACTATGATTATTATCAAATAAAACCTTCTTTAAAGAAAGTTAGCATTATTCCTTCTAGTGTAAGTTCTGATTCAAAGTCTGATAGTGTAAATTCTGATAAGAAAAATGTTAACATAAACTCTGATGCTAAATCCACCGCAAATGTTAATAAACTTAATAAGGCCAAAGGATCCAAGCAAGTCTGGGTCCTTAAAACTAATCATTAGTGGTCTTTGTGATTGCAGGGCAACAGGAAAAACATCCTAGTTCTGGACAGTGGATGTTCAGGACATATGACTGGAAATAAAGCCCTGCTATTAGACTTTGTGGAGAAGGCTGACCCAAGTGTTTCTTATGGAGATGGCAACATTGGAAAAATATTGGGATATGGCAATATCAATCTTGGGAATGTCATCATTAAAGAAGTAGCTCTAGTCTCAGGACTTAAACACAATCTGCTGAGTGTTAGTCAAATCTGTGACAGAGGTTATCATGTGGATTTCTTTGAAGAACACTGTGAAGTTGTAAGTAAATCTACAGGTAAAGTTGTTCTGAAAGGATACAGGCGTGGTAACATTTATGAAGCCAAGCTTTCAACAAGTACTGATGGTTCTGCAGTCTGTCTGATTAGTAGAGCATCAATTGAAGAAAGCTGGAACTGGCACAAGAAACTCTCTCATATAAATTTCAACAATATAAATGAATTAGTCAAGAAAGATCTTGTGAAAGGACTGCCAAAGTCAGTATTTGCTCCTGATGGCCTTTGTGATTCTTGTCAGAAGGCTAAACAAAGGAAATCTTCATTCAAGAGCAAGACTGAATCATCAATTCTTGAGCCTTATCACCTACTACATGTTGATCTATTTGGTCCTGTAAATGTCATATCTTTTGCAAAGAAGAAATATGCTATGGTCATAGGGGATGAGTTCACCAGATACACATGGGTGTATTTCTTGCACACAAAAAGTGAAACTGCATCTATCTTGATTGATCATGTCAGGCAACTGGATAAATTGGTCAAAGATTCTGTGAAGATTATAAAAAGTGATAATGACACTGAGTTCAAGAATTTGATAATGGAAGAGTTCTGCAAAAGCCATGGAATCAAGCAGGAATTTTTTGCTCCTGGAATTCCACAGCAAAATGGAGTTGTTGAAAGAAAGAATAGAACTCTTATTAAAGCTGCACGAACTATGCTTGATGAAGCAAAGCTTCCAACCTATTTCTAGGCTGAAGCTGTGCAGACTGCTTGTTTTACTCAAAATGCAACACTCATTAACAAGCATGGAAAGACACCATATAAGATGGTGAAGAAAAAGAAGCCAAATCTGAAATATTTTCATGTATTTGGATGCAAGTGTTTTGTTCTTAAGACTCATCCTGAACAACTATCGAAATTTGATCTAAAAGCTGATGAAGGAATCTTTGTTGGATATCCACTTTCCACAAAAGCCTTCAGAGTCTTTAACTTGAGAACAAGGGTGGTCATGGAATCTATCAATATCTCCTTTGATGATAAGAAAATTACTGGACTTGAAGATTTCAATGATCATGATCAGCTGAGATTTGAAAATAAAGACTTAAATTCTGATACTGAAAATCCTGACAGTCTAAATCCTGATATTGGAAACTCTGATGGATTAAGCTCTGATGTTATTGAAACTGTGGTGACTACGCCAAAGAAAGATGCACCTGTGCAAGGGGAGCATACTAAAGATGCAACCACATCTCAAGAAGTATCAGAACATACAACTGGCTCTTCAAGTTCTGATTCATCAAGTTCTGATAAGCCAAGTTCTGATAATTCTGAAAATTTAAATACTGAAGGATCCAACTCAGAGAGCATAGTTTCAAGGGGAGCATTAGAAGATGTTGATGAAGATGGCATGGATCATGGGGGAGCATCCAGTTCTAGAGAAAACCTTCCATCTGCAAAGAAGTGGATTAAATCACATACACCTGACTTAATAATTGGAAATCCTGATGCAGGTGTCAGAACTAGAACAGCTACTTCAAGTGAATGTCTTTACAATTCTTTTCTTTCTCAGACTGAACCAAAGAAAGTGGAAGAAGCTCTTCAAGATGCTGATTGGGTGCAAGCAATGCAGGAAGAGTTAAATGAATTTGAAAGAAACATAGTCCGGACCCTAGTGCCAAGACCAAAGAACAGATCTGTTGTTGGTACAAAGTGGGTATTCAGAAACAAAACTGATAGTGATGGCATAATTATATGGAATAAAGCAAGGTTGGTTGAAAAAGGATATTCTCAACAGGAGGGAATTGATTATGATGAAACATTTGCACCAGTTGCTAGATTGGAAGCCATAAAAATATTTTTGGCTTATGTTGCTCACAAAAAGTTTACTGTCTTTCAAATGGATGTGAAAAGTGCTTTTCTCAATGGAGAATTGGAGGAGGAAGTATATGTTGAACAACCTCCAGGCTTTGTCGATCCCAAATATCCAAATCATGTCTATAGGCTTGATAAAGCACTTTATGGCCTTAAGCAAGCTCCTAGAGCATGGTATGAGACTTTAGCTCAGTTTCTTCTGGAAAGTGGATTTAACAGAGGAACTATAGACAAAATACTGTTCTACCTCAACCATGGAAAGGACTTACTTCTGGTTCAGATTTATGTTGATGATATCATCTTTGGTTCTACAAATGACAGACTTTGCAAAAAGTTTGTCAAACTGATGCAGTCAAGATATCAAATGAGTATGATGGGAGAACTTAGCTATTTTCTGGGCCTTCAAGTCAAGCAGAATGAAGAAGGCACTTTTATTTTTCAGACCAAGTACACCAGAAACTTGCTGAAGAAATTTGGAATGCAAGATTGTTCAAGTGCATCCACTCCCATGGCCACTACAACAAAACTGGATAAGGATACTGGTAAATCAGTAGATATTACTGATTACAGAGGTATGATTGGCTCTCTACTCTATCTAACTGCTAGTAGACCTGATATCATGTATGCTACCTGTCTTTGTGCAAGATTTCAAGCAAATCCAAGAGAACCTCACTTAATAGATGTGAAAAGAATATTCAAGTATCTTAAGGGAACAGCTGATCTGGGATTGTGATATCCCATAGAATCAGATTTTAAACTAATAGGTTACTCAGATGCAGATTTTGTAGGTTGCAAAATTGACAGAAAGTGCACAAGTGGAAGCTGCCAATTTCTTGGAGGCAGATTGGTTTCTTGGTTTAGCAAGAAACAAAAGTCAATTTCTATATCAACTGCAGAAGCAGAATACATTGCTGCAGGAAGCTATTGTGCACAGATTCTTTGGATGAAGAATCAGTTACTGGATTATGGGTTAACATATTTTAAAATCCCTATTTACTGTGATAATCAAAGTGCTATTGCTATAACAGGTAATCCAGTTCAACACTCAATGACAAAGCATATCAACATTAGGTACCACTTCATAAGGGAACATGTGGATGAAGGTACAGTGGAATTGCACTTTGTTCCAACAGATCAACAACTAGAAGATATCTTCACAAAACCATTGTGTGAAGCTACTTTTACCAGATTGGTAAATGAACTTGGAATGGTTTCAGGTTCTTTCTCTAAATCTGCTTAGTTTTGTTCTGATACATCAGACTTTATGCTCAGTATTTACAGATATTACTCTCTTTGTGTATTCTGTGCCTAATTGAAAATTGCTTAAGTACTGATTGTTGTCTGATGTAAATTTCTAAACTTTGATAGTGAAATGACTATTTCTGTGACTATTCAATCCTATGAGGATAACTGTGCTAGATGCCGACCTAGTAGTCTTTAACATACTAGAGATCCCATGTTAGAAGTAATTATTTATATGGAAATCTATTGACACAAGCAAATTCTGATATTGAGCTTAGTCACGTTTACTTTGTCTATCTTATTACTAAGTCCAAAACTAGAATAATGCTTCTCATCTGTTAAGTTCTGATGTTAGTAAATCTGCTGAATGTACTAAGTGTTGATAAACCTCACTTATCAAAAGAAAAAGGAAAAGAAAAGGGAATAAAAATCAGGTACTCCTTTGAGATCTAGAGTAAAAATGTGGAAGGGACGACCCAAGTGCATTGCTGGTATTAAGTAATATGCATTAAGAAAAGCAAATAATTATTTTTCTTGGTGACTTTTCACACTCTATGATTACTGGAGAAATACTCTGATAATAGCATAAATTCTGATAAGCAGTCGTGACTCACTTACACTGAGAAGCCACTGTAAAATGGAATTTCAAAAGATGCATAAAATTAGCACAAAACAATTGAGGTGGACTCATGCATGAACTCATTCAATAGTAGGCTTCAGAATAATGACATATTTTAAGTAAAGTTCTTAGTTATGCCTTATTTCTAAGATGTACTGAAGTGAATCAGACTTTACTCTTTGTCTGATATTTAGCTTAATGCACACACTTACACTCCATATGAATGATAACAATTACTGTGGCGATCAATGTTGTTTTAGATGAATAGTTTATGTGTCAGCTTGCATAAATTCTGAGGACAGGTTCTGATGGAAGTTCTGGTGATTAAGTTCTGAAGAACCGAAATCAGAATTTGTGTGAAGAATTACAGAAATAGGCAGTCAACTTTTCGAGTTAAGAAATCATGTTCTGATGACTGTTAAGTTCTGATTTAAGTCTAAGTGCTTATATTAAATTCTGATTCTTTCCTTGACTTATTTGTGGTTAAAATCTGAAACAGTCTTATTTTAAATCAGAATATGTTTGGGTGGAATATTAACAGTCAATACAATTAGGGTTAGTGGTACACGTCCATGCACAGTAATATTTACTTGTTTCTTGTGCGCATTAAACCCTGTTTTACACTTCCAATGGCTGTTTTTATTCTCCTCAGTCTAGGGAGACGAGGTAGAATTAATTCTACCTGTCAGAATTAAATTTTCCTTGCGTCTCCTGGCATTCTATTGCCTATATAAACCAACACTTCACTCCAGTCAGTACATCTCTCATTTTCTCTCAAACTCTCAAGCTCTCAATCTCATCTATTTCTCTATCATCACAATCACGGTGAACTACAACTTAGCTCTAAACTATGATACTTTCTCTCTCACCATGAGCTGTCCAGAGTGGCAGCAGGAATGACATGTTACTGCTATTCCTGATAATGTTTGGGACTCTATTCCCCAAGAGGTTCTGACAGACCTCTTGTTCTTCTATATGGATTACCATCGCCATGTTGAGCGATTGGAAGAAGCACGGTTGGAAGCTCTTCGACAGCAGGTGCGAATCATTCATCTCGCTGTGCTGCTTGTAGAGAGTAGGAAGACGAAATAGGCCTTGTAGCTTAGGACACTCTTGTAATCTTGTGCTGTAATTTCAATTTCATGAATATATTCTCTTAATATATTAATGGAATTCTTATATTTTTGCAAGATGTTATCTCTGAGTTGTTTGAAATTCTGATGCATTTTTAAATCCTGATTTATCCATATTCTGATGACCATTTTATTACTGATACAAATCAAGTTCTGATCTGACGTGGCAGTACCTGATTCCTTGATTTATTTTTTGGTCATTCTCTCACCTGATGTTTTTTACAGAATATTGGTTTCGTAGTAAAAATGATTTAATAAGTGGGAACAATTTAAATTTTAAATTAAAACTGAATTTGATTAATGGGATTACTTGGTAAGTGGAACGGTTTTTCCTTGAAAAACTGTATGTGATAAGTAATGATTACTGTTTTCCCGTGCCCATTAATTATTTTTTACTGCTGTATGTCTGACAGGTGTCCAACGGTTACTTTTTTCTACCGTGTATAAGTAAACGAGAGAGAAGATTGTAAAATCTTTTATTTACTTTCACACTTTATCTTTCTTTACTTCTATTCTCTCTCATCTCCTGAAGTTGTTTTTCATACAGACATTTTATCAAACACCTTACAGGCAACCTTAATTCTCAATTTTTCTCATGGCACCTAAGGATTTGATCATAGATGGAGCCAAGTTCGTTCCGAACAACTATGCTGCAATCTTAAATCATGATGAAGCTCCATCTGAGTTGTACTTCGTGCAAGATCTTCTAGCACACGGTGAAATTGGGTATGCATTGACCCAGCCTCAAGTCATTTCCAGCTAACAAGTTCTGACGTTTTGGCGGACTGGGCATTTTGACAATGGTGGTGCCACTGGTACTCCAAGTATTATTTTCGAAGTAAATGAGGTTGAATATGTGGTAACTCCTGGAGCAGTTCACAAAGCTCTACATTTACCATAAGGTTGCATTTTCTCAACAGCGGAGGAACCAGTATTACAGCAGCTCATGGCCAATTTGGGGTATGAGAAGAGTTTGGCCAAGCTTGGACAGTTGAAACGAGCACATATCAGAAAAGAATGGAGCTTTTTCTTCGACTGCATCACTAAAGCATTTGGAAATAAGTGTTCCAACTTTGATGCCATTCCAATCATGAGTCAGCACATCGGGTATGCTATTATTCACCAAACTCATTTTGATTTTGCAAGTGCTGTGTTAGGCTTTATTGGGGATAGGATGACAGAGGATAGAAATATAGTTTACTTTGCTCGATTCTGTCCGCTTATATATACCTTTTGCTGTGCTAATGAACCCCAACCAACCAGTTCTTTATTTCCACCTTTTAAACTTGCGAAACATGCTTTTAATGACTTGGTAAATGCTGACCTTAAGAAATGGTGGTTAGACCCTTACAGATACCTCAGTCTGTAAAACAGATCTTGGTAAATGCTGATCCTCTAACCTACAGATCTGTTTACCCTAATGTAAAACCCACCACCACCAGCCAGACAACTCAACAACCATCAGAACATACCACACATACACCTCAATATACTCAACCTTATATCAGAACATATCTCAAAACTTCACAGCTACCTCAACCTTCATCATCAACACATACTGTGAAACCTTCATCTTCCAAGCCCAAGAGGACAAAGACTGTACCTCAGACAACAAAGAAGAGAAGGAAGTTTGTTCTGAGAGATGAGTCAGATAGTGAGGAACAGGTTCCTGTATCAGAACCTGTTATACAAGAAGCTGAGAAGGTCACTTCTCAGAAGGATATTGGAATTGGGGGATCTAAGCTTCTCAAAAGGCTTAGAAGAATGTCTTATGCTGAAACTCCCAAGGAATCTGCACCTTCAAAGAAAAAAAAGAAACAGAGAGCTCACAGGCCAGCTTCAGATGATGAGGAAGCAGCAACTAAGGAAGGAGATCAGGAATCTCTGATCTCAAAAGAGCCGGAATTTGCTGGAGCTACTGCATCTCCATCTTCATTATCACCAACTTATGAAGCTACTGCTACAGATAAAGCATCTACACCACCTGTGTCTCTTATACATGAACCAGTATCTACTGAAGACCCAGGCACAAGTGCTGAAATTGATATTCACAATCTAGTTATTCCTGAGGTTCTCTATTTAGAAGCTCCAACAACAATAAATCCATCAATAACACCACTTACTGATGCTAATGAAACTCCAGAATTGTCTGCAACACCATCTCTGCATCTAGATGTTGATGATCAGAATATAGGTGAGCATCAGACTATGGATATTGATCAGAACTTGGAAGCAGATCAGCACTTAGAGGAGGATGTTGAAGTCTCAATTGCTTCTCATACTGTTCTTTTAACAGAAGATGCTAATTCTGTCAGTTCTGATGCTGCAAATGCTGATGATACTGGTGATGCTGCTATAAATGCAGATGCTGATGAAGCTGGTCCTTCAGGACATGCACCTCCAAAAACTGTTTCTAAATCTGAACTAGTCAAGAAGTTTGTTCGAGGAGAAGCACCAGTACCTTGGAGTGAAACTCCTAGAGGACAAGAGTGGACTAAGGAATGGAACACAGTTACCATTGTTCCATCTGAAAAAATTCTTGCTGAGCACTTGGCGAAAGCTGATGAGATGCTAATTAATGATGATTTCAAGACACAGCTTCGAGTCACTGCATTGAGTACTAGACATCTACAAGGTCTATATTCAACAACTCATGCAGAGTTACATAAAATTCAGAAAGAATTGCTCAAGCAAGAAATGACTAAGAAAATTGACAAGAAAACCTTCTTTCAACCTACCTTTGACAGAGTTGCTTACATTGAGAAGACCCAAGAGAAGCAACAGTCTCAGATTGATGATATTTTGAAAAATCAAGCTTCTCAGCAATCTCAACTCGATGAAATCCAATCCTCAGTGAAATTGCTTGTCTCTCTTCTCTTACCCGCTGATGCCAAAAAGGAGGAGAAGGTAATTAATTCCAAATACAAAACTGTTAAGACACTGAAGGGGAAGGATGATGAAAAATATGACCAGGGAAACTCTGGAATGGGTGGAGGTCATGGTCAAGGTAGTGGTTTCTCATCAAGAAGAGCTGAAGCTACAGGTCATTGAACAAGTTCTAATACTGGAAAAAGAATTACTTCTGATACTAGTAAAAGGATAAGTTCTGATGAACTTTTGGATCTTGATGAAGAAATATCAAGTCAGTTATTTCTTAAGGAAAATCCAGAAATGGACTTTGAGAGTCTGATGGAAGAAGAAGCTAGACTTAAGTCAGAAAAAGTCAATTCTAAATCTGAAGCTTCTGTTGGTAAAAAGAAACTTCCTAAGGTCAAAGGCATTGTGATAAAAGAAAGGACAAATCCTGAAGCAACCAGGGTCAAATCACAATTGCAGATAGATCCAAGGTCCAAGGGCAAAGAAAAAGTTGGTGAACCTATAAAGGTTTATGTGCCTCCTGTGGATGAAGAAATTACTGTTGAAGATGCTAATCTTACTCTGACTTCAAGGAAGATTTCTAAGACAACCTCTGACATGGCTCAAGTTGTTCAGAGGCAAGATATAGTTAGTTCTGATATTACAAAGAAGCAAGTAACCTCTGACATAGCTCAAGTTGACTTGATATCAGAAGATAAGGAAAAGGAAACCTCTGACATTGCTCATGTTAAACCCTCAAAGTTACTCCTACCAGGATTCACTAAAGCCAAACAGACTTAACGTTTGAAGACTGCATCAAGTGGTTTTGAAGCAAGAGTGGTTATTGGAAAGGAAGCAAGAGATAAATCTGGATTGGGTAGTGCTGATGAAAGAAGAGTACAGAACACAACCAATGATCCAACTTCCTTAAGTGAACCAGGTATTGGAGCAACTCCTAAAAGATTGAATCAACTAGAATCTGTACAGATGGTTTACCATATCTACTTGAAAGAACACATCTTGTTGTACTTCATGACAGATGGTAGGGTTTACCATATAAGGGAAAATGCTATTCCACTGAAGTATTTTGAAGAATTGGAACATGTATTATTCTTACTTCAAGTGAATGACAAAATAACAGAAAGTGCTGCAAACTATTTGAAGAATCAAATTCAAAGATAGAAAAGGCTTTATTCTGTAAAGTCTGACATCACATATCTTCCAAGGTACAGAGATCACAAGGGTGATATTGTTGAGATGAAGCCTAACTCTTCTAAGATTATAACTACCTTTCTGGGTTATAAGGCTGTAGAATTCAATCTTGAGTCTGACAAGGCGTATTTGGTCAGACTGGATCAGGACATAAGGAAAGCTAGAATTAATGATCTCAGGGGTGCTATCTTTTAAACTGGTGAAGATTCTGCAGAACTTAAAGATGCTAAAAGGAGGATGATTGATGAACTCAGATATGCTGAGAGATGTTTGTTAAAGAACTATCTCAGAATAACTCCTGACATCAGAGAGATCAGAAAGTGAAGCCAAGTCAAGAACTACAACTGCTCAAATTCTGATATGAATACAGACTGAAGTTGTTATCAGTAGTTAAAATTGGTAAAGCTTTAAGGACTGTAAGTTGTAGTTATCTAGTCAAATTCTCATGCATTTGTACTTAATATTTTTGACATCATCAAATATCTGTTAAACTTGTATATTATGCTAATTTACAAGTTGGGGGAGATTGTTAGATATATTTGATAATGTCATGACTAATATGATTTATGTTTAGTTTTCAGATCTTACTTAAACAGGATAAATCAGTACTTAACTGAAATCAGCACTTATACTGAAGTCAGAACTTAAGTTATCAGTACTTAAGGTTCAGGAGATATTTATCAGAAGATAATATCAGGACTTAAAGGAAATGTTCAGATAAGGAAGACGGCGGATTGAAAGGAAAAGAAGATCAAGACAAACCTAAGAAGAGATATGCATGAAGAAGGAATTCTATGAAGAATAGAATACTTGGAAGAAAAGATATCTGATTGATATATTTTAGGAAGCAGAATTATATTCCATATCAATTAGCGATTATCTTGTAACTGTGTAGTATATAAACACAGACATAGGGTTTACACTATAAGTGTTATCATTATCGAGAATATTATTCATTATAACCCTACCAGCTCTCGTGATATTTGTTCATCACTGAGAGAGGATAGTTCCATACTGTAACAGAGTTTATTGCTTTGAATAAAGTCTATTTTCTGTTACTTGTGTTATTAGAATTCGATTTGATTCTGCTATATACTGTATTCACCCCCTTCTACAGTGTGTGTGACCTAACAGAACCACTCAACTCTCCATCCTTATCCTTAGGGTTTCTTTTATGTTCACCCTTTCCCTCACCTACCTTGCCCACCTTCACACTCTCCTATTTGGTTTTAGTGGATTTTGCAACTAACATCTTTTGAGAGATACCAGAGGGGGCTTTCTTTGATTTGGATTTTGAAATTGTTGTTGGTTTGGTAGCTTGGGTAGGCAACTGTTGGGTCATTGACACAGTTGCCATTGCTACAATGGAACTCAAAGAAACTAGTGAGGTTGGAATATTAGTAGGGACATATGAACTTACCTCACTTACCTGAGGTGCTTCCATTACAGGGAAATAGAAAAGTGGCACTTCTCTGTGATGATTTACCCTGTTCAAATCTGCAATGATCCTTCTCTCTTGAACCCAACAATCTAATTTGTTGTTTGGGTTCTCAAGCACAATTTCCTGAGAGAGGTGGTTAGCTAACATCATGAAAAATCTAGCATAATAAACATTTTTGCCTCTCTTATTTAGCTCTCCTAATTTAAATCCCAACTCAAACAAAATAAGGTCACTAAAATTAAAGTACTTATCTGTAACTAGCATATAGAGCATGTTAAGCATGAAAATATTGACGGAATCAAAATTACTGATTTTACCAGAAAAGACCTTGGTCACTATATCACACATGAAACGCCATTCCTTCCCAAGACCCAATCTCCTAATGTCACTCAACTTAGAAGTAGAAAGAGCATAGTTCATGGAATTAAGCATATTAACTATATCGGTGTCTGTGTGTGGTGAGGTCACAGTATTATCAGGAATCTTGAAACATGCTTTAATAACATCAGTATTAATACAGAATTCATTACCTTTGATAGTGAGTGTGATGGTCTTATCAGTTGAGTTGTATGTAATAGTGATCCACATCTCTTCAACAACTTCACAAAAGATGGTGGGTGATTCCAGCATGGCATAGTTAAGCTTGTAGTTCTTCACAAAATCCATCATTTTGTGGTAGTCACCAGAATGCTGAATCCCCTTGTTCACTAAGGCTGTGAAGTTATCCTTCTCATAAATGAACCCAGTTTGAGACATAATCTTGACAACAGGCGCCATTGTTAGAGAATAAGAGCTTGCAGAGAGAGAGTAAGTGCTTTGAAAGAGAAAGAAATTGGAGCAGATAGTTTGAGAATGATAAAAGAAAAACAATGGAAATGAAATAGGCTTTTATATTATCTCAAAAATAACTGCCAAAAATAATAAAGTAAAATAAAGTAGCCAATTAAAATTGGCTATAATAGCCGTTTAAAAAATAAACTGTAAAAATTCCACCCATTATCCGTCGTGTTATGCTTACAAACTGTAAGTATACTCGATGGATAATGTTCAGGAAATCAACGGCTAAGATTAAGACAATTCGACGGATGAGGATAAACTGTTATCCGTCGAGTTATAAAATATTCCAGAAAATTAAATGATTTTTATTAGCAAATAGTATTCCGACGGATGATCAAACTCGATAGATAACGATTATCCGTCGATATGTAAATTTTGACTTAGCCAAAATTTCATTCGAGACTAAAAAATTAATTAAATTTCTGGCTTCATTACAACTTGCAAATTATATCATAAAGATTTAAGAATAATTGAGCATACCTAACTCACTTACCAACCTTGAAAAGGTGGATTCATCCAGTGGCTTGGTAAATATATCTACAAGCTGCTTCTCACTTGGAACAAAATGTAGTTCCACAGTACCATTCATTACATGTTCCCTTATGAAGTGGTACTTGATGTCTATGTGCTTTGTCCTTGAATGTTGTACTAGATTTTCAGTGATGGAAATTGCACTTGTGTTATCACAGAAAATAGGAATCCTTTCAACTTGCAACCCATAGTCTAGCAATTGATTTTTCATCCACAAAATCTGTGCACAGCAACTTCCAGCAACAATATATTCAGCTTCAGCTGTAGAAGTAGAAACTAAATTTTGCTTTTTACTGAACCAGGACACAATCTTGTTTCCTAGAAATTGACAGGTTCCTGTTGTACTTTTTCTATCAATTCTACAACCTGCATAGTCTACATCTGAGTAACCAGTTAGATCAAAACCAGAATCTCTAGGTTACCAAATGGCAAGTTTTGGTGTTCCCTTGAGATATCTGAAAATTCTCTTAATAGGCACTAAGTGAGATTCTCTAGGGTCAGCCTGAAATCTAGCACACAAACATGTAGCAAACATTATATCTGGCCTACTAGCTATTAAGTACAAAAGTGAGCCAACCATGCCTCTATAACTTGAAATATCCACAGACTTTTCAGTAGTGTTTAATTCAAGCTTAGTTGCAGTAGCCATGGGAGTTTTTGCAGATGTGCAATCCATTAGATCAAACTTCTTTAAAAGATCAAAAATGTATTTAGTTTGACTAATGAATATTCCATCACTAACTTACTTAACTTGCAAACCAAGAAAGTAAGTTAGTTCTTCCATCATACTCATTTCATACTTACTTTGCATCAATTTGGAAAACTTTTTGCAAAGTTTCTCATCTGTAGAGCCAAAAATAATATCATCTACATGAATTTGAACAAGTATGCTAGAGCCATTAACATTTCTAAAAAATAAAGTTTTATCTACAGTACCTCTTGTGAAGTGATTTTCCAAAAGGAACTTTGATAAAGTGTCATACCAGGCTCTAGGAGCTTGCTTTAGTCCATAAAGTTCTTTCAAAAGATAATAGACATTTTCTGGAAAATTTGGATCTTCAAAACCAGGAGGTTGACTAACATATACTTCCTCCTCCAAATCTCCATTCAAAAAGGCATTTTTGACATCCATTTGATAGACCTTGAAATTGGCATGGGCTGGATAGGCTAAGAAGATTCTAATGGCTTCAAGTCTTGCAACAGGAGCAAATGTTTCATCAAAATCTATTCCTTCTTGTTAACAATAGCCCTTAACAACCAATCTAGCTTTGTTCCTGACTACTATGCCATTTTCATCCATCTTATTTCTGAATACCCCTTTGGTTTCTATTGGATTCTTTCCTTTAGGCTTGGGCACCGGCTTCCATACATTATTCCTCTCAAATTGGTTTAGCTCCTCCTGCATAGCTAAAATCCAATCAGGATCCAACAAAGCTTCTTCTACCTTCTTTGGTTCTTCCTTGGAAATAAAGCTGGTGTATAGACATTCTTCTTGAGTTGCTCTCTTGGTTTGAACTCTAGAAGAAACATCACCAATGATGAGCTCAAAGGGATGATCCTTTGTCCATTTCCTTTGTTGAGGTAGATTAGCTCTAGATGAAGAGGCCTCATTGTTGTCTTAATGTGTGATCAAGTTTTGATTATTAGAAACTCCCCCTGAGTTTTTGGATCTTTGATTTGAGAAAGGGGAACTTTCAATAGGTGATCTATTCTGATTTCCATCTTCTTTTGATAACCCGACGGATGGTAAATTTTGAGTACCGACGGATGAAGCTGGTTGACTTCCGATGGATAACGTAGATTGCCTCCCGACGGATGAAGCATTATGCAACTCGACAGATGTTGAATTTTGTGCTAAATTTGTAGTGGATTTTTCTGCATTATCCTTTGATACGATTTCTTGATGACTTTCATCATCACTGTCATCACTAACCATCTCCACATTGTCAAATTTGAGGCTCTCATGGTAATCTCCATCTTGCAGTCCTTCAATCTTTTTATCATCAAACACAACATGTATTGATTCCAAAACAATGTTGGTTCTTAGATTGAAGACTCTATATGCTTTACCAACAACATATCCAACAAAAATTCCTTCATCTGCTTTAGCATCAAACTTCCCATTCTGATCAGTTTGATTTCTCAAGATATAACATTTGCACCCAAAGACATGAAGAAAATTTAGAGTTGGCTTCTTGTTCTTGAACAATTGATAGGTAGTCATGCATTTTGCTTGATTGATCAGAGAAATATTCTGAGTGTAGTATGCAGTATTTACAGCTTCAGCCCAGAAATATGTTGGCAATTTAGATTCTTCAAGCATTGTCCTGCAGCTTCAATAAGTGATATGTTCTTCCTTTCCACTACTCCATTCTGTTGTGGGGTTCTTGCTGCTGAAAACTCATGCAAAATTCCATTTTCTTCATAAAATGCTCTCATGACAGAATTCTTGAACTCAGTTCCATTGTCTCTCGTGATTCTTCTAACTTTGAAATCAGGGTGATTATTGACTTGCCTTATGTGATTGATTATGATTTCACTAGCCTCATCTTTAGACTTTAAGAAATATGTCCAATAGAACTTTGAGAAATCATCTACAATTACTAGGCAATATCTTTTTCATGAAATAGACAACACATTGACTGGTCCAAACATATCCATGTGTAGCAGTTGCAAAGGTTCTTCAATAGTTGAATCAAGTTTCTTTCTGAATGATGCTTTAATCTGCTTTCCCTTTTGGCAGGTATCACATAATCCATCCTTAGAAAACTCCACTAGAAGAATGCCTCTAACCAGTTATTTCTTTACTAGCTCATTCATGGTCTTGAAGTTTAAATGGGATAGTTTCTTGTGCCATAACCAACTTTCATCCTGACTTGCTTTGCTGAGAAGACAAGTAACAGATTCTGCATTAGATGAGTTGAAGTTAGCTAGGTACACATTTTCTTTTCTCACACTAGTGAGAACCACTTTGTTGCTCCTTTTCTTAGTCACAACACAGACTTCTGAGTTGAAGGTTACTGAATTACCTTTATCATAAAGCTGGCTGATACTCAACAGATTGTGCTTGAGACCATCCACTAAGGCGACCTCCTCAATGATGACATTGTCTTTTAAAATCAAGCCATATCCCACAGTATAACCCTTGCTATCATCTCCAAAAGTAATACTTGGGCCAGCTCTCTCCTTGAACTCTGTGAGCAGGGTAGAATCACCAGTCATGTGTCTTGAACAACCACTATCCAAGTACCATAGATTCTTTTTGTTTCCCTGCACACATCAAAATCAAATCAAGTTGATTTTGGTACCCAAGTTTTCTTGGGTCCTGCCTTGTTAGCTTTCTTTCTCTGTTTCTTAGGCTTTATCTCATTTGACTTGGAGATATAAGATTCATCCTTAGTCATTTGAGTTGGGCCTTTGAAACCATTTATCATAACATAATTATCATGCATACTTTAATTAACAGGGAATGACATGTTATTAGTGAACATGTTATTCCAGTAAGGCATGCTAAATGGCATTTGTGGCATAATAAATGCAGCATAATAAGGATTAGGTGCAAATGGAATGTTAGCAAACTGTGCATTCATATTCTGTGTAGACATGACATTCATATGCATGGGAGGCATGGCATTCATGTTGGGAAATTGAGGTGGCACAGATATGGAAGTAGGCATGGCAGATTTGTAATCAACAGACAAATGATTTATACTACCACACTTGACACAAATTTTTCTTGGAGCATATTTATCAGGTGTGTAGTTATTGTGTTTGTTAATCCCTACTTTATAATTTCTATTATTCTTCTTTTTAGCCTCTATTTTAACCTCAATCTTTTCAAGTCTGTCACTCAATTGCTTGACAGTCATATGACCAACATTAGCCTTTTCCCTTTCTTAACTTGACTCGATTCTCCTGTGACAAAATTCTTGGAAACTGATCCATACTTTTCATTTAACTTAACGAGTTTGGATTTACTGATAGGCTTGCTCACAGTTGACGGATGAGAATTTACATCACTCGACGGATAACCCTTTTTGTTATCCGATGGATGACCCTCATCATCCGTCGAGTCTACATCTGTTAGCACTCCTTCCACCAAATTAAGATCTAGCTTCTCCTTGTTCTTCTTCCAGGCTGCATCACAAAAGGACTCGATCCCTTGAACTTTGGTGATTTGAGCATGAACATCTCTAGATGTTTTCCATGCCTTAATCACCTCCTGTTCACGATCAAGCTGCTTCTTCAAAATTTCTTCTTTCTTCAAGGACTCAGTTAATTCCTCCTTGGCAATATTACACTCAATTCTTAATCTTTCAAAATCAATGAACTGAGACTCTAGCACATTATTCCCCTCACTTAAAAACAAATTGTTTTCTTTGATTTTAGCATTTTCTTTAGTAAGAGACTTAAGTGTAACACGCAAATGATATAACTCTGTAGACATGTCATTTATAGCATCATTACACTCAACTTTAGATAAATGTGCAAGGTTTGTAGTAATTACCTGATTACTTGAAGAACTTGTCTCTGTTTCATCAGACTTGGCCATTAGGGCTAGATTGACATAGCTGACATTTTCATCTTCATCCAGACCATCTGCTGCCCAGTCATTTTCCTGTGTAATGAAAGCCCTTTCCTTTTGTTTGAGCAACTCAAAGTATTTCTATTTATAATCCACATGCTCAAACTTCTTTTTGTTGGAATCTGACTTTCTACACTCACTGGAAAAGTGCCCTGCCAAGCCACATTTGAAATATTTGAATTTTGATTTATCCACCATGTTTCTATTTGGCTTAGTTGCTCCAAAGTTCTTCTTGAACTTGAGCTTGGAAAATCTTCTGGAAAGAAATGCTAGATGTTCATCAATGTCCTCCATGTCATCTTGGCTCAAAGAATCTTCATTTTCAGCTACCAGCCCCTTGCCCTTGTTTTCACAGACCCTTGAAGTTTATTCAACAGCTTTCATCTTCATCTCCTTCTCTTTTTCTAACTCAACAACTAGTGCAATGGATCCTCCTTTCTTCTTTCCTCTCTCCATCCTCTCATCTTGCTCTATTTTAAGCTCATAAGTCTTCAGGATGCCATACATTCTCTCCAAAGTAAACTCCTTATAATCTTGTGAGTTTCTTAATGAGACTGTCATTGGTTTCCATTCCTTTGGAAGAGATCTAAGGAATTTCAGATTGGAGTCTTTTGTCTGATAGACCCTTCCATGCAGCTTTAGAGAATTTAGTAGTTTTTGAAACCTACTAAAAATATCAGTGAGAGACTCACTTTCTTTACTATGAAAATGCTCATATTGCTGAATCAATAGCTGCATCTTATTTTCTCTAACTTGCTCAGTGCCATCACAGATAATCTGTATAGTGTCCCAAACATCCTTGGCAGTTTTGCAATTGATGATGTTGTTAAACATATCACCATCAACTCCATTGAACAGGATATTCATGGCCTTCTTATCTTTCCTGACTTGTTCAATATCAGGATCAGACCATTCATGCCTTGGCTTGGGGACAAATGGCTCATTTCCAGTTGCAGCTCTCATAGGTACATGAGGACCTCTTTCTATGCAATCTACATAGGCCTCATCTTGAGAAAGTAAATGAAGATGCATCTTTACCTTCCAGTGATGGTAATTATCTTTATCCAGAAAAGGAATCTTGACTCCAACATCCTTCTTGTTCATCTTGCTGTGTTGTTGTGATCTTTAAACTCTTTGTTCTTCAAGATCTTACTATGATACCAATTGTTAGTCCCTTAACAATTCAACAAGAATTACAGAAGGGGGGTTGAATAGATTTCTTAAAACTTTTTCTTAAATAAAATTATTCTAACTTAAATATATATATATATATATATATATATATATATATATCAGTGTGAATTGATTTGCAGAGTACGGAATAATAACTTCAAATGAATCAAAACACATATAATTAAAAACTTTCTGGTGGATTTGAATGTATCCACCAGAGATATATAATATATATCGAGAGAACTCTGTGTAGCAAAATGCTCACAGCTGTTTACAAATGTAGAACAACTAAGAATGCAGAGAAATGCTAAGAATACAACTTACAAATGTTTCTCTCTTGGTTGCTTAGTTTCTTAGTTAGTTATTCTATTTGCTGCTTCTTGGTTTATATATCACCAAGATTACAAAGCAATAAGACAAGATAATAAAACAAAAACTATCAAGTCTAATACTATGCTACTTCATTACTCTATTCCAGCATATTTGAATATCTTCATAATAGCATGGAAATGGCAATACTTCTTTGTTCTCTAAAACCCAGTTGAATAGGCTTCCACATTCCATTTGCATACACTCGACGCATGTGACTGTGTTGTCACTGTCAACAAATATTTGAATTCTTTATCAATCGGGTTCATGATCATCCGTCGAGTTCATGATCATCCGTCGAGTTGTCTAGTTGATCATCCGTCGAATGGCATTGTTGTTTATCCGTCGGGTAGCAATCTGGCACTTGACTTCATTTCATTTATGCAGGATTACAAGACATCATCTATGTACAATTAATCAACCTATTCTGCATATCTAGATAAAGTCAACATGACTTGAGTACTACTTACAGAATCTAAACAATGTGTATGCAGAAATGTGCTACAGACTTATTGTTACATAAGCTACTCCTCGATGGATAATAAATCATCATCCGTCGGGACTATATTGAGTCATCCGTCGGGACTATAATTCTTATCCGTTAAGTGCTACATTTTTCACTAAGTAAAATCTATCAAGGTGTTTTGTTAATGAAATCATCAAGTTCACAACATATACACAACACAACATAAGAGTCTAAGCTCTCCAAACCAAACTACTAGATAACAGTAAATTCTCCAAACCATCCCGAACGCCAACAACGATGACCAAAGTATTACATGAGTCTCATCCCAACGCCAATAACGATGACAAAAACAACTATATAGTCAATTTCTGAACACCAAAGTATGAGAGTCTCATCTTTCCAACACCAACAAGTACGACAAAACTACTATATAGTCAAATTTCTAAATACCAAGGCACAGGAGCACAATAGTAACAAAGTACACGATAAACTTGTAACTTGATAACATTTTATGAAATGGGCATATTTAAGAAATATCGCCTGTTTGATTGGTGGGAGTGAGAGGAGTGTTATTGTCGTCTTGATCGTTTGAGAAGGTAGCTATTAAAGTCTCCAATATCACACTTCATACCAGGATTCACCTCTGCTAGTTTTTTAAGCATCCAAGCCATGTTCTCATGGACTATTCTGTTTACCTTGGCTTCTAATTCATTCTCCATATTTCAAGATATCTTTGCGGTCAACTCATCAACAATAGGTTCGGGAATAGATGGATTATTTTTAAAGGAAGGTACTGTACCTTGCTTTCCCACCAACCAATCGTATCCATGTTTGCCACTGGGAAGCAACGGGTAAGTACTGTACCTTGCTATCCACCAACCAATCTCGTCCATGTTTGCCACTGGAAAGCAACGCGTCGACATCATCTCCTTCTTTCAGCATCTCGTCAATGGAATCTTATAAGACAAATTTACGTAAATTTGTTAAAGGACAAACTAAGGTTTATTATTTACAACTAAATATATTTGCAATTCTTTAGTGGACTATAAAAAAATTACTTAAATTTGTTAAAGTTAAAACAAACTCAGGTTCATTATTCACAACTAAATATACTTACAATTCTTTTCTGAATTACATCCCTATTTGTCTTTCTAATTGCGCCCTTTCTTATGCTTGCGACTTTTGAAATAGACTTTAGCTTGTGATAGGGAGGCCTGATTTGGGTCTTTATTTTTCTGGCATGTACCAAAAATAATATGAAAAATAATGAATACATTAAATTAAATGTGAAAGAAAAAGTAAAGATAATAATGATATATATATGGGCCAAGAAAATATCAATTTGATTAATAAGTAGAGTAATTAATTTTAATAATAATATGATTAATTATTAATTTGATTAATAATCTGACCATTAATGAGACTATATTAGATATTGAGTACAATAAGGGGGTGAATGTGTTTCTTTGGATTTTTAGCCTTTTTAATCTTGTTTGGATATTGTAAACAAAGCAGTTTAATATTTACAGAAATATTGTGTTAACAAAAAATAAATCAACAAGCACAATATTTCAAAACTCACTTAATTTGTATTAATTAAGTTTGTCTTGCTACAAACTCTGTTTTCTTAAAAATATAAGAACTCGGCTTCTTTCTTGAGAGAATACAAGAAAATATGAATCTGTTTGTTACACCTAAACTAAGGATCAATGCATGTTTTATACACTAGCAGCACGGGTTTACAAGACTTGTACTAAAATAAACTAAACTACTTTATAAAGCATCCTTTTTTCTATTTCCAATTCTATTTTAGCAAATCTGTGCGGAATCTTGCAAGTCTGTGACCATCCTTTGTCCAGTTAATCTTGGCCCTTGATCTTGTATTCTCCCAACTACTTTGTAGCCTTTTCAATCTAGTGAATAGATCATTTGTTGACTGGTAATTTTGAATCTTGAACTTGTCTGCATTGTGTATTTGAGAGGCATATCAAGATCTCCAGTTTGATATATAGTGAAGTGACATCTCGATAAGTATAATACTTATCTTATCGAGATCTCTGAGTTCTCTATAGGTATATTTCACTTATCGAGGTCTCTTGATCTTTGCATGTGAAATAACTTGTCGATATGTCTGAGATCTCTACATATAGAATTGACTTGTCGATATCTCTGAGATCTCTATATATATTTTAACTTGTCAATATCTCTGAGATCTCTAATGAGAAATTAACTTGTCGATATCTTCAATTCTTCACATCTTCATTTTGACTTGTCGATATCCCAGAGTTCTCAACTTGTAGAAATGACTTGTCGATATATCCATTTCTCTACATCTTCATTTTACTTGTCGATATCTCCGAGACTTCTCTATAAGCCATTGTGGACTTCTCTATAAGTTATTATGGACTTCTCAAATGACTTCTCGATATTGCTTGATTAGTGACTTGTAGATTTCTTGACTTAGAACATTTTTCCTAGAATAGTTTTATTCAACTCCAAGCTTCTACACTTTTCTCTGAGGCATGATCATGGCTTGATCTTCTTCCAGAGTTTATTTCTTAGCTTGAATCTGTTCACAGAAAAATACTCCAGTCTAATCTTCTAACCTTTTTACAGATTCAAGATTTACAATACAGAATACAAAATTGATTATCAAACAACTAAATCTCAGGGTTGTCAATATGACTTATTCTTGTTATTATACAGGCATGTATTACACAACAATCTCCCCCAATTTGTGAGAATTTTGCTTATCACAAATTCATGCATGATAACAAGACTAACCCTAAGCTAAAATCAAATACATAAAAATTGAAAGATTGACAAATACAAGCTTTTATATATTTAATGATTACATAAATTCAACAATTACCGCCATAAGGTGGATTTCTCATAGCATGGTTCTTTCCTAATGAGGTCCATGAGATTTACAAGTACATGGAGTTCCTCTATTATTTATGTCCCTCTTAAGGCTTCTACCAGCTTGAGCCATTCATCCAATGAGTAGCCATTGAGATAACCAACTCTAGATCTTGAGAATCTGTTAACTTGAATATTCAGGAAATGTCCATATTTTGATATTATACTCAACCCTCTTGTTTTTAGCTCATTTGACCTTTGTTCAAACATCTATATCTTCTTGGCATACTTCATGTCCCTTTCTTCCTTTTCAGTCTTCAATCTTGCATGTCTTTCATTTCTTTCTCTCAACCTCTTAGATTTTACAGCCTTCCACATTCTAGTATTTGTATCCTTGTCCTTCATCAAGCTAATCACTATCTTCAGTTTTGTAGTTGAAAAAGTTTCCATTACCTCTCTGCTAAGCAAAATGAAGGAGCCATCCAATAGTAGATTCTGACTTCTGCTAAAGAGAACCGATCTTACCTGGGATCGCAAATCCCAAGTTTGTCTATGAAAAGCATGTATATATTTCACAGAAACATGAAATTAAGGTAGGCGATAAAGTAGCTGGAAGACATGGAAATAAGGGTATCATTTGAAAAATAGTCATCTGTTATGCTCATGTTTAGAGGAAGAAAGTCATCTTGATTGAAGCAATTCCAAATGACACTGGCATCAACTTGCATTTTCTTGGGTTTTCTTCCAACATACTTGAAGTGAGTTTTGGTTAGAGGCTTGAATGAAGGTAGATTTGAGATTTTTTTTAGTGTGACATGGCGGTATCTGATTGGTATTTTGAGTAAGGTGTTTGCAGTTTGTTTATACAAGAATTTAGGCTTTTAAGATAAGTTTGGTTGAGATAGTGTTTGGCTAGGTTTGGAGGTTTGAGTCTGTGAGATTTGAATTTGTTGGACATTTTTATTAGAACCTTCTTCTCCTCCCATTTTCTTCCTCCTGCTTTCATCTCCCTTCTTCCTATCATCTTTCTTCTTCCCATCTACCTTATTGCCAGTTGCATTGGTTGATTGACTTGGATTTGATCCAGAAGGTTTTTGCTCATTTTTCTTCTGCTCATTATCATCCAAGTCATCTTTGGTGTTGAATTGAGTGTTTGGCAACATGGTTTCAGCATTTTGTAAGTATCTTCCCAAAATACTTCTCACTTATTCATCTTCATCTGTCTTCTTCTTCTTTGTCTTGAGATCAGTTCCCAATGTCATGATTAATTTGAGATCACCCCTAACACAGTTTTTGGGGATTGTGAAGTATTTGCACTTTCTGGTTTAAGGACAGATGTATGCCACCCCTTGCTTGGATGAAGATAGGCTTAAGGAAAAGCAACTATCTGAGCCTTTTTGAGTTCATTAAGTAGTTGAGTGTCCTCTGGAATAACTGGATTTACTCTATCAATGATGACATCCATCTCAGATACTCTTTTAGATTAAAAATTTGAAAGACACACCTGTAGACATCTGTCTAAACCACAATCATTGACATAGGCCACTATTCTTTTCTCCAAGAAGTTTCCATTCTTTACAATCACCACTCTCAGAAAGTTGATATTGTTCACTAAAGCTCTTTTGTAGGTGATGTAGTTATTATGAAGAGAGACTCTTAGCACAGTTAGTAGCTTTTTGAATTCCTTGTCTTGGCAGGTTCCTTCTGTAGCTTTTAGGAGTCTGTCTTTATTAACATCTTGAGAAATTTTTGACTTGGTATTGATTTTCCAGATCTTTTGATTATAGTCCAGCTTTTTTTTATTGTTGAATTCTAGCTTCTATCTCCCCCTTAGTGCCCGTTTGGGAAATCTTAAAATAAGTAACTTATCACTTAAAATGCATAAGTGAATTATAAATGATAAGTAGATAAAAACTTATAAGTTATATAGGTGTTTGAATAATTTACTTAAAAGTCAGAATTTTTTTTACTTAAATGAGTTAAAATAAATAAATTTTAAATACAATTTTTTCTTAATTCTTGAATTTTAAATTTAAATAACATTTACAAACATATATTTTAAAATTAAAATTAATAAAAAAGTGAAAAATCAAAATAAGTTGAGAAAAAGCACGTTGTTACTAACGTTCAACTTATCAGCTTATAAGTTGTAAATTCAACTTATAAGATGGGTCGACAAACGCTCATCGATAACTACTTACGGCCTTATAAGAGAATAAGTTACTTATTTGATGGTGTTAATTAGGCCCTTAGTCTTGGTAGCAGACAAGAGTAGAGGACTAGGAATTTTTGGCCTAACAGCCTCAGGAAATGCATGTAGAGGAATCTTTAGGGCACCCATAATAGCTCTCAAAGAGACATGATTCTGCATTTGAAGATGTTTGTGGGACTCTACTAGGGACCTTATATCATTTTGTTGACTCTGCACTAAACTAGTGAGAGCAGTGACCTGTGCTATAAGAGAATCATTAGAGGCTTGAAGAGTGGAAAATTGTTGTTGTAGTGATTGGATTTGTAGATGGGTTGAGGTATAGATTGGTTGTTTTGAGTTGGATGAAAGAGGAGCACCAAAAGTGGCTTGAACGGATTCTTTGATTCCCTCTATTAATAAGGCCGAAGGTTCATATCTAGCTTGGTGAAGTTGCTCCAACTTGACCTTTGTGTCATTGTTGCTAGTGATTTGATTTTGGACAACTTCACAAAGTGCCATAATTGATTGCTTTAAGTTTTTGATGCTGAGCTCCATACCAGTCATATCAAACTAGGCCATTTGCTCAACAAATTTGTTGAATTTATTTTTGATCTCCACCTGTGATGGCACAAGTTGATCAATCTTATCTTTCACTAAACTCCTGATCTTGTCTTGATGACTATTCAGTGTCTGTTCCAATGCTTTACCAATGAGGTGGAAAGCTATGAGCTGTGCCATATAGACCCCTATAATAGCATCATATACTTCCTGTGGACTGAGAGCCTTGGCATTGCTTCCTAGGGTGGTGATATATATTCTTCTCTGAATTTATCCAAGACCTCATCCATTTCCAAACTGAAATCCTTAGATAGCCAAGCATCCACATTCTCATACTGCTCAGCTTTATCAACAATCTTGTGCTGTTGTTTTTCAACATCTTCTTTATATGACAACAAGATAGCCTGATAATCTTGTAACTGTTAGGTAATATTTGCAAGGCCAGCTAATTGGTCTATAAGGAGATCATTCATAGTAATTAGCTGAGATTGAGCATCCTACAACCACTGAGAGATGAGATGAGAAGGTTGTTGAGTAGGGTTGGATGTAGAAGGGATGTCTGTTTGGTTTGAGGTGGAGGGTTGTGAGGTGGTAGGTAACCCTGTGATTGGAATAATAGTTGAACTCACAGTATAAATTGTGGTTTTGATATTGTGTTGTTCACTAGTAATGGGAACCTCCATTTGAATTAGAGGGGATTTGACCAGGTTACTCTCATGTACCATGGCCTTAAACCATTGTTCTTCTTGCAAAAAACTGGCACTTGAACGTGCTATACTTGCCTCCCCTATAGTTGGATCATAGGCAATTGGACTCCCAGCTTCAATTGACAAAGCAATTTTAGCCAGGATTTTGAGGGGAGTTGTTGTAACGCCCTCCAGACCCGGGGTATAAGTCTGGGGGTTACTAGCTAATCACCAAACCTGTACAATTTGATTAACAATTAATAAAGAAATGAAATTAAACCCCTTTAACACTAACCAGGATCTTTTTAGGTTGAAGTATGAAAACAAAAACCACTAACTACTTTTATTACAACCCAACATTCAAAGTCTCACAAACTCTCTTTATTACAAACCATTGTCTAATTCATTTTAAGCTAAGTTCAACTTTTATTCAAACACACACACCTACTATCTATCAACACTCCACCTGCTCGGGTAACTCAAAGCTTTCTTCCTGGATTGGGATCAACACCTTGGGTATAAGAGGATCCCGAGGCTTGACTCGCTTCTTTACCACTCGAGTCCTGATTGGTTTCATATTCCTTCTTAACTGAAAATAATAAGG
This sequence comes from Apium graveolens, assembly GCF_009905375.1. NCBI lineage: Eukaryota > Viridiplantae > Streptophyta > Magnoliopsida > Apiales > Apiaceae > Apium > Apium graveolens. The sequence continues at coordinate 70,737,621 of NC_133647.1, forward strand.
TGAATAACAACAAAAGGGGTGAGCCAAAAGTTGCTCAACAAGTCCACAAACATATAAACAGTGTTAAAGCATTTTAAATGAATCCGCCATCCCAGGTATATCTGCCAAGATATAACCTCACGAGAATAGAAAGAAGGCCATTACTGGCGAGTACAAATAAACTAAACTGGACACAAGTTCGCATCTATATTCTGCTGATCAGTCAAAATATAATGCAGATCCATATCTCAGTATATAGATCCAGTCAGGTACCCAGGCACTACGGCCCACGTCGAAGCACCAGTGATCCCGGTCCTCAGGATTAAGACACACTCAATCCCAAAATATCCTTATCCAGTCCATCGCTTAGCAACCGAGACAATCGGTATGCTTTGATATATTCCAAACACTAGAATATATCAATCTCCATGTGTTACCAACAGAATATGAATCAAGAATCAAAAGAAACGGAGAAATCAAGAATTGAAATGAAATATGAACAAAGGAATAGGGATTGTATATTAGTGATCAAGAACAATAATCAAGAGAATGTAAATGTGATAAATATTTGAATCAATATCACTATTCCGAAAGTAGAATAGAGGAAAAACTTGCCTTCTGCGCGACTTACTGCAATTGAATCACTTATGTCTATCTCCTTGGACTATTACTGACTTAACTGGCCTGGCTGGCTTAGCTTCTATTGGCAAAACAGACTGGTTAAGTCACGTCGTACTTCATTTGCATCTTGAATCGACTTCAAACTGATCCTAACATCTACCCATGCGCTTATGACTGACTCATGTATTACATATAAGCAAGTAAGACTCGATTAACCACGTAATACACATAAGCACATAAGCATATAATCATTTTTATGGTTAAAATAATTTTTAAAACTAAAATCGACTCGCTGATTGCTCAACTGATCGTTATCTGACTCGTTTCCCATTTTTCCGGAATTTTTCGGACTCGTCTCGGCACGTAACTTGATTGATAATCAAACAAGTCACAAAATCAACTAACTTCTAAAAAAATTAAGCTTTGATATTATTTTTAATAAAAAGGATTCATTTTTCTGAGTTAACAGGCTTTCGTTTCACGCAAAACGGACTAACGGTTGAATTATTATTAATTAAATACTGATAATTCCATTTATTAATCATTATAAATAATTATTACTAATTTTTAAAACCCAAAAATAATTTTTAAATCATTATTTAAGAAAATCAGAAATAAAAATAATTTTTCTATAATTTTTTTGAAATTAAATTGAATTTATTATGATTTATTGAAAATTATTTGATTAATTATCAAAATAATTAATCACTTTTAAATAATTAATAAGTAATAAATAAATAATAAATAATTAAGAAAATAATTCAATCTGATTTTTAGAAAATAATTCAGAAATATTTATAATATAAATTAATTAATTAAATAATTAATTAATCAATTTACAAAATAAATAAAACTGATTTTTAAAATTAATAAAAATAAAATCAAAATCAAAATTTCAGAAACAGTTGTCAGAAATTGGTTTCTGGCAAAAACAGATCAAAACTGGGTAATCCGAACGGGTCAAACGGGTTGGATTCCGGGTCACCAAGAACACGCTGGAATTTTTCCAGATTCCGGTGAGTTCCCGGAGTCCGGCCAAGCTCCGATCAGCCCCAAATCAACACCGTTTGGTGCTGTTTTTGAGTGCTTTTCATTACAAATCAACACAGTAATCCAACCACGGCCAAAACATCACAGAATAACTCCTGAATAAACTTCTCCGGCAAAATCGACATAAACTCCGGCCAAAAATCGAATTTGCAGAATCGTACATAAAATCAAAAGTTTTATAGTGCAAAATGAAGCTAAGAATATATACAATCAAAGCCCTAACATTACAAGAACCAAATATTCACAGAAATCATCGAGTTATGTTTAGAAAATTCGACCTAAACCCTAGAATTCGTGAATCACTATCCAGGCATTGTTTGTTCAATTAAACACCATGAATCGACTGTAAATCATCTAACAAAGCTATATCAATCATCAAAACATCACAATAACCCCAGAATCAAAAATCCCTAATTCGAACATAAACCCTAAAAATCAAAAATAAAAAACGATGCAATAAAACGTGTAATTGATGCAAGAAACAGAAAGAACGGATCACAACCTTCGATTTGAGTACTTGAATCACACGATTTGATGCTGTAATCAGTGAGAAATCACGAATTGATTCTTCGACCCGAACCTGTTCTTCCCGACCCGATTTCAGAGAATTTTTGGTAATTTTGCAGATTTTAATGATTAATTATAAGTAATTAAATAAAAATTAGGCTATTTATAGTAGTAAAAATAATACTCCTAATTAAAATTAAGGGGCTAATTATACATTAAATAAAAATATTGGGCCCTAATTTTTATAATTTTTGAGTATTAAAATTTAATTTATAAATATTTTATATATGCAATATATATGCCAAAAATTCCCAAAAATTGTGAATAATGTAAAAATGCAAAGAAATAATATAAATGAAAGTCCTATAATTTTATAAAAATAAAAATGTGATTTTTGTGGGGTATTTGACACCCAATGGGGCCCGAAAAATCATTTTTCGCAAAACGAGAAAATTTATAAATTATCTAGATGTTCAGAACAAGGCGATTGTAAAAGCCATTTGATGAAAAATAAGGCCCATTATTTTATTTGAAATACTGGCTTTAAAATCATCGTTTGGGTCATAAAACGTTTGAAATAAAACCTATAAATGCATAATAAAATATCTAAAAAATACCTTAAAATACAGAAATGACATGGAATACACGTATCACGTAACAGTTAGGGTTTATCAGATAATCACACATAAATGACACATTAATTCACATATTTTATTATAATCATGATATAATATAAACGTAAAGTTCCCAGTCGTTACAGTTGTCCCTACCTAAGGAACCTCCAATTGAATTGGAGAGGATTTAGATAGCTCCCCCCAGGAGTACTAACCTCAAACCTTTCAATCTGTGAAGATTGATTTGCATATGAAGGTGCATTTGGTACCATCACAGGGTCTTCAATAAAAAATGATGAAACCCCTGTGTTTTTGTTGGTGTCATCAAGGTCTACCCTAGCATATAGCCTCTCACCAACTGAATGTTATTTCTAGGTGGTGAGCACAGTTTCATGAACCGTGTCACTTGATTTTGGCAACACTTGAGAAATGGATTCAAGTATTTCATTATAGGTAGAAGAAATTTGAGATATGAGATTAGAGATTTGAGCATTGAGTATTGGCAGCTCCCCCTGAATAGATGAGGGAGCTTCAAATGATATGCTCTCAATGTGTATGCCATCCTTATTTCTTCTTTTATAAACTTGAGTGTGCTCAAGTAGTGGTACAGACTCTTTACAAGGTGCACTAAGGAGAGTACTTTGTTCAATAGAGACACCCTCTTGAGAGGATTCCTCTAAAGTCTGTTTAGATCACTCTTTTATAACTGCATCATTTTGAAAAGATGCAGAGGTATCTAATTGAGTAGTCAGCTCAGTTTTCTTTACCTTCTCTGACTTTTTGACCAAGGTATACTCTAGTTATAATTGGTCCTCACCACTCTCATTCACAGTGGTTAAGGGTGCCTACTTTCTCTTCATTTTACTCACTCCACCTTGTTTAGAGGATAAAGTGGTTGGTTTCCTAGCTTATAATGGTAGAGAAGGAAGGGTCTAAGTTGTGGAAGGCCCATGTTGGTGTTCCTGTGTTTGTACTTCCACAAGCACATGATCCATAATTGTGCTAGATGTTACAGTAGACCTCATGTCAGGCACAGGGTAAGGGTAAGTCCTGAATTTTTTTAACATGAAGCTAGTGATTCTCAAACTTACAGGTACCTTATTCTTTGTAATTAGTAAACCAAATAATATTTTGGATAATTGTTTACAGTTGCCTATTTTGGTTCTATCAATACAATTAAGTAAATGTATGTCTTGAACTTTATGGTTTAAAGTAGACATAATAAACCTAGGAAAGAAAATTTCCTTACCTCTTGTGGCCAAAGGCATTGTGAGCCTTGTGCTGAGTTCTTCCAGGATCAAGAGCCCCACATTAATGTGCCTATTGTGCGCCATGGAGAATACCATCTTTTGAACCACACTGGATATGTTGTCATACCCAGTCTTCCTGCAGGTGAAGGCTCTTACTATAGAATCAAACATGAATGACCATTCACTCCTCAGATGCTTCTTGTTCAAGCTAGCCAGGTTAATCCTTTCACTGTAATTTATGAAGTCCATCAATTCATCTAGATTTTACTGAGTAGGTACCTCCACCAAGGTATCACTGTTGGATTTAAGCAAGTTATACACCTATAGTTGTATGTATAAAACTGAGAAAAAACAAGTTGTACGCATAAAACGTTTAATACTTTTTGTAATAACCCCAATTTTTGGAAATTTTTGAAACCCTTATGAATAGTGTTTTTGCTGAATGAGAAAACTTTTCATGCCACACTATGTAGAGGTTCTGTTATAGATATTCTGAGATTTTATTAGTACTTTATATGGGATATAAGTGTATGTAAAGATCGTCAGAATCCAAATCCGAACACTTTGATTTTTCCCGAAAATACACTAGATACGGAGAGAATTGAGTATAAGGTTAGAGGATAAAAAGGATTTAAATTAAAGGATTATAATAGAGGATCATAAAAAGGAATATAATGTATTGAGAAAGGTTAAGGGAACCTAAGTAATAAGATCCCGGGTAAGATCCTTCAAACGATAAACGAAAATGAAAGTTAAGCGAACCGTATAACAGATCAGCGGTCATTAGGCAAATAATTAGGAAGTTAATCAAAGGGATTAGAGAGAGTGATGTCACCCAACCAATGAGAAGAGGAAAAGGAGGGAAAGATGACATCACAACATGACACAAGCATGACATGGGAAGGAAGGAGATGTGGTGGATTATTAACCACACAAAATCAAGGTTAAATTGGTAATTAACCAAAAACAAAACAAAACCAATCAACCAAGCCAAATAATTCATTCTTCATCAAAACAAAAAGAAACCAAGACATTATTTTCTTCATTAGCTCTCGGCTTTTTACTATTCCAAAGGCAAGAAAATTCAAAATCCAAGATCAAGGCTTCCTAAATTGGTGAGTTAATTCCCTAATCATCCTTATGCATAGTTAGGGCTATATCATGAGTTTAAGCCATCAATTCTTTCTCAATCTTCTTCATTAAATCAATGAAGAAGACAATGAATAGTGTTTTCAAGTTTTTAACTTGAAATTTTTCTTGTTTTCCTTTAAGATCCAAGCATCCCTAAGACTTCTCAAAGCTTCTTAAGGCTTCCTAGCTACTCCCACCACTTCAAGGAAGGTATATCATCTCCAAACCCTAGATTCCTATGTTTAATAAGATGATTTTGATTATTATGGTGATATTGTAGCTTAATGTTTGTGGTTTAGAGTTTGGGTTGAAGTGGTATTGAAATGGAATGGTAAATCTTGTTGTTTTCGTTAAAAAAATGTAGTATAGTTAAATTCAAGCTTAGGCATAAGTATGAATGTTAAAATTGAGTTGATTTGGGGCTTTTGTAATGTAGCTTAGATGGAGGTTGATTGGGTTGTGAATTGGAGTTGAAATTGTGGTTGTTTGAATTGGTTTAAATTTGGGAAATTGCGTAAACATAGTCGTCGTAACGTCCGATTTTCTTTAGACTGTTTTTGTGCATAACATTAGGACCCGAGAACCCCCTGCTAGATTATGACAATTGCCATGTCTAGATAGCTCGTGTTACGAGCTTCGTTTTGATATGTAGTTTGTTCGATTCCGATGCACGGTTTAGGAGAAACGACCGATTCAAGTAACGGCGTTTCGCGAACGAAACTTTTCCCCTCGCCTTACTTTGAAACATAGGTTAAAGACCAAAAAGGGTTAATTAATGTATGAAACATTTATGGTAAGTGTGTTAGGCAGTTAGTAAGACACTCGCGAAGGAATCGCCTTAAAACTCGTAAAGGTTAAATTATTAAAAATGGTGGAGCTGAGGGTACCCGAGTGACTTAAGAGAATCAGTAAGCGCAAAACAAGCGTTAGAGTCTAAGTTAGTTAAAGTATAGATTTACAAGTGACTTTGGTTTATTTCCAACTTACTTGTTGTTTATAGGTTACCAGACTCGTCCCGAGCCTTTTATCACCCCAAGTCGCTCAGGCAAGTTTTCTACCCGTTATAACTGTTGTTGTGATGTATTTGTGTATATGCATGATCTTGCGTTAAATGCATATTTGTTATAGCAAATTCTTGCGATATATTGTAGCATGTTATATGGTATATATGCATGCCTGTTTCGTATTCTTGCCATATATATCTGATTGGTTCAGTTGATAATACCTATGCTAGAGGATAGCGGTAATTTGCATATACCCTTATTATAGGGACCCAAAAGGTGAAAACATTTTCTAAAACCGGGAGTCGAGGATCCCGAGTAGATTTTGTATATATGTATATATATATATATTTATATATATATATATGGTTGTAGTTTTCAAAACTATTAATCGAATAAGGGTTATTCGATAACTTTATATTATTTATTGAATATTATTTCGAATATTATTCGAGGGCTTATGACTCCTTTATATTATTATTGAATATTACTTGGATATTCATTCGAGGATGTATGACTCCTTTATTTTATGAATATTATTTATAATATTCATTCGAGGTATTATGACTCCGCTTATTACTGAAATATATTCTTTATTTCATTAAAGAATAAGGTGTCAATAATCAAACTTATTTTCGATTATTCAAATAAAGATAGTACTTTTATATAAGTATATCTTTGGTTATTTAATATCCATTTCAAGTATAAGTTTTAATACTTCTACTTCGATTATTTTTATAAGGATTATCTTTATGAGAATATTATTTAAATAATAATATTCAGACATTTTCTAAATATATTGGGACTGATTTACTTCATTAAATCAGCATTACTCCAAACACTCTTTAAAGTGTTTTCGAGTCTTCAAAATGATTTTTAAAAGTTAGAGCGGATCCCAAAACTCATTTTTATATTTAAGATCTTCCTTTTAAAAAGGGGATTTAAATACTCGCTCAAAACCTGAGGGATCCGGCTCTATGGTGTATTTTATATTCGCAACAAGGTTGCAGTTTTGGTAAATGAATTGATTACTTACCCAACGTTCGGGAAGTAAGTCCATCTATTGAGTCGGCATAAGCAACATGGGCTCAGTGGTCGTCCATGATAGTGTAAGTGGCTCAGTGGGAGTCCATCAAATGCATAAGTGGCTGAGTGGCAGTCCAGCATAAGGTCCTATTGCGACCAGGGTGATGACCAGTGGGGAATTCGTCCATCTACTAGTAGAAAAGGTTACTTATTGGTATCTTTGCCTGATCAGCAAGATACCTGGTTTATGCCAAAATTCTTTTCCTTTCCAAAATTCATTGGATGTTTCAAACTCTGTTCATACTTTACATGACAGAGGTTTTCAGGAAATGTATAAAGAAGATGTATATGTGGATATATATATATATATATATATCAGAACTTAATGAAGTATATCATAACTTCATTTCCTTTAATAATATTTCAAAGATTTAATCTATTCAAATCTTTTCTTGTAGTCTTATCTATGTGATGAACTGTTGAAAGCTCATTATACTTTGAACAATGGTAGTTCAAGTAGCTTTATAAATGATATAAGTGTAGTGAAGTATTTGGTAACTTCATCCCTTGTTTTTACTTATATCTAGTAAGTAATTATCTTACACATGATAAAAGATTCTAGTAAGTATCCATTTAGATACTTATATTATTGTTATCACTATATATTATCTTGCGAGCTGTAAGGCTCACTCTTGCTTTATTTCTTCATCACACAACAACAGTTAGGAAAGATGGCCAGACTCCAGCAGACCCAGCGCAAGCGCGTGGGAAGCGTCCCGCGTCTTCCCGATAATGTTGTAGCTGCTATAGCTGCAGAGGTAGATCTATGGTAGATCAGACCATCTACTTTTGAGAATCAATTATTTATAATTATAACTTGTGACAGATAATGGAAATTAATTGTAAATTTATTAAGTAATCATTTTGGGTTGTAATAACTTTTAAATTGCGGATTCAAAGACTTGTACTTATTTCAATTTCATCTCTGAGACTATAACGGGTTGTGATGTGTGTTAGTGTGGGGTCACAGCATGAGGTTATTTATTATTAATTAAGTGAAGTGATATTGTGGAAAGAAAGACCGTGACAACCCGGATCCCCGACCCCGGATCTGGGGGTGTTACAGAAGTGGTATCAGAGCTAAGCGTTATAAACCTCAGAGATGATGTGACGTTAAGATAATAACTAAGATAATAAGAACTCTTGCCAAGTTCATAGTCGGGCTACCTAACGTAGTACTGACAGTTAAAACCCTTATGGGAACCCTTATAAATATCGTGATAGAAGCGTAGTTCATTATCGTATATGTTAGCGGGACTCCGAACCCTGAGGTTGAGGAGCAACAACGCGATGATGTTTCATTAGTTATTGGAGATCAGATTGTGGATCCAAAAGAGCGTCCTAACACGGGACCCGATGATGTTCATATTGAGGATGTAGCGGTTGAGGATGTTGTCCTAGAAGGGATAGTCGTTGAGGAGGATCCCATGGAGGATCCTGACAAGAATGAATAGAGGACCATGGATGAATTGATGACCATGGTTTGGTCGACTACCAGAGGTAGGATTGGTCGGTCACTATCGGAGGTTCGTTCAAGTTTGTAAAGATAGTAGCCCCCTTTAACGCGGCTTACTCGTAAGACTGAGAAGTTGAATGGACAGAGAAATATGAGAACAACTTTTAAGAACCGAAGCAAAGGTTGGTGACGTTCCCTATGTTGGCGTTGCCGGATGGAAAATGAGATTTTGTGAAGTGTAATGACGCTTCGCATAAGGAATTAGGGTGCTTCTTATACAGCACAGCAAGGTAATCGCGTACGCGTCAAGACAATTAAGGGAATATAAAATTTGATATCCCCACCCATGAGCTTGGGCTCGTGGCAATAGTTTTGCCCTAAAGATTGGAGGCACTACTTGTATGGAGAAAAGTGCGAGATTTACACAAGCCATAAGTGCTCTAGTACATTTTCACGCAGAAAGGGCTCAACATGCGCCGAATGAGGTGGTTAGAGCTAATCAAGAATTATGATTGGGAGATTCTTTATCATTCAGGGAAAGCCAATGGGGTGGCTGATGCCCTTAGTTAAAAGGAGAGACTCAAGATAATAATGTCTTTGGGAGAGTTTATAAGAGATTTTGAGAAAATGGAAATAGAAATGAAGGTAACCGGAGCCGGTACCGAAAAGCTGTTTGAGATTGCAATACAGACCGAATTTTTGGAAAAGAACATATTGTGCCAGAAAAAGTGATGAATGAAGGCAGAGAATCAATGACTGGAGAAGAGATCCATACCGAGAAAGATGATAAGGGGATAGTGAGGTGTTCCTACAGAAATTGGGTTCCAAAAGTTCAAGAGCTTAAGGATGAGAACTTAGATGAGAGCCATAGTTTGAGGAATAAGATTTAGGGCAAACCCTGAATGTGATAGTCAGGGAGGTTGCCATCAAGAAAGAAAGAACCCATAACATAATAGAGTGGAAAACAAGGTTTTTAATGTATAAGATAACCCCGATTATGGGAGAAGGTTGAAACATTTCATACTAAGGAAACAAAAAGTCGAGTAAGGAAAGGAGACCCGAGACGGTAATCCTATACGGCAATTTATGGACCTGTCTAGACAGAACTTAGACTATTATCCCCAACCACCACCCTGAGGAAACAATGCGGTGAGAAATTCTTTCAGGACCTTTAAGTCGCTAAGCTCTCAGAGTTCCAAGGAGCAGGTTGACCTAGTCGAGGCAAAAGCCCGGCTAAAGGAAAGAGAGGAATCATTTGAGATTCTAAATGATTGACGAATCACAAAAGACTGTTTTGTAACTTACCCTCCTAAGAGAGAGGCCACCCGCTGGTGAAAGGCCAAGGAAGGCACGAAGCAAGAGATTATAATAAACTGATTTAAGTTCAGTCAATTGTTTCGGGAAAGTAATTCCCAAAGATAAGGAGATAATGTAAAAGCTTTGGAGCTAGAACAAAAGCGGATGAGTATGATGAATTATGAATCTAAGTTGTAAAAGTTGTCAAGATTCGTTCTGAGGACACGAATCCAGAATGACGGGATGTTTGAAATCAATACTTATGTTGTGTTGGTTCATGAAATAAGGATAAGAGAAAGGAAAATAAAAAGAAACTGAAGTGGAAAGGAATATAAAGGCAATAGAGTTTGAGGTATGATAAGGGAGTTGGGTATGAGGAAACCCTAAAGACTCGTAGCAATAGAAATAGAAAAGTATGCATTCGTCAGGATGAGGGTGATTCACCATGAGTTAAAATTGATGGTTGAGGGCATAAGAGATACATATATTTTTATCCCCTGTAAGTTGGGAGGATTCGAGGAAACCCTGAGATAGTTCGAAGGATAAATAATGAGACACGGATAGACTGAGGAGACAAGGAAGTAAGAAATTAGGAAAATTGGATGAAGGAAGTGACCTTCAAGAATCTGAAGTGTAAGACCGGTGGCTTGATACCCAGGAAGGGAGACGCCAGGTATGAAAGGTATCCCAACATTGAGGTGACTGTTGAGATAAACAACAAAAGTAAATAAGGAATTATTAAGAAGAAGTTCACGTTGAACACGACCAATATCTTCTAGAACATCCTTGTTATCGTTACCAAACTAGGCAAGACAAGCGGATAACCGTTGTTATCTTTTGGAGGCCATATTGATTGACCCCCTTTTTAATACAGATGTTATTGTGAAATTAGGCATATACTATCGAGGTGGGAATGATTGAATAAGACTCCCTTATCAGGGATATATGACTTGATTTATCCATGGAAGGATGCATGTACCTTTTTAAAGGTGGAATTAAGGATAGAACATCGGTAACTTAAAATGAATCCTAGGGAAAAACATAAAGGTTGGCATTTCACCCTTAATAGGGATAGTATGAGTTTTGACAGTATGAATTGGAAAGGATTAAGGTAATAACAACCTTTAAGGATCAGTGGAGAAATTTTCAGAAGTATATAGATAATGGTTCTAGTATTAGTAAATGGTATTTTGATATGCCCTGTATCTAGGGAATACATGAGGAACGATTGAAGGATAACCTTAGAGGTTTTACAAGAAGAAAGGAAATATTCGAAATTCTCAAGAATAAAAATGTTAATAAAGGAAATATGACGTAATTATAATGATGCCAAGTGGGGCACGTGTTAAACCACGAGAAAGTATGGATCGAACCAGTAAAGGTCGAAATTGTTCAGGGCAATTAGGACCTAAGACAAAAGATGATCTAAGTACGATCGAGAGTCAGTCGCGACAGTAATTAACCTCTAAAGACTGAGGCAATAACTTATGGAAAAATGGTGATATTTTTTTTTACTCATCAGATTTTAAGGAAAACATCTTCACATAAGCTGTGATTGAAATGAGGTAGAAAATTTATTTGGAGGTGGTTAAAATGACATTGAATGTAAGGAAATTTTACTATTAGGAAAGGCCAAAGAGGTGGCCGACACTTTAAAGGTAAGAGGATAATTATAGGCGCTTGTGCCAAAGGAATACAGTGATGATGGTTAAAGCTATGAAGGTTGTATTATGGTTTGGAAGATTGACATTCCTTCTGATGACTGTGCAATACCCAACCGTAATAGTAGTTTGGTAAAGGTTTAATTTGTGTAATCGCCATGAGCGGGCTATCTATCTTAGAAGGTACTATCTTGAGAATAAGCCAGGACCATATTCCAAAAAGGACCAAACAAACCTTTGAGTTAAGTCTTCTATTGAAGGCATATGATTAAGAATGGTATTAACCTGCTATCGATGCTTTGAGCGAAACTCTTCTGCAATTTTATCTGCTTCATGTCATGTATGTATGTCAGAATCAGGAGTGTTCTTCATGAATCATGAATGGTGATTATGTTACCTCCTTAGAAGGATTTGATACGACATGTATGGACTCCGTATGGTTAGATATTAAGATTTCATGGGACGTGAATGACTACAGTAGGTCAGTGGTGGACCAGGCAGCAATGATTCTGCGAGTAATGAGCTGATTACAACCGTGAGAGTTGTATTTGAATGGATGTTGAGATTGAGTACCACTAATCGGGTCGTGGTAGTGTATAAGTTATCATTGATAGACTAATTAAGTAGAGTATCTACCTATTGAATATTTATTCCCTCTAATGAATAGAGAGCCGTATTACTATACGAGGAAGGTTGCGGTGCAAGCATAGAATTCTAGTAATGATGATGTCTAGAATGAGATCCCAGCTTCGATTTTCAATATCGAGGGAGTTTCAAAGGTGATTGTGTATAAGCTCGAGGAAGAGCATGGGTCCATAGAATGATGGACGGAATAGCGAAAATATTTAGGCATGTGAAATACGATGCTATAATACTTGATGTTGATATATACACATATGTTTTGTCCTCCTATGACAAACCTCTATAGTTCAGAGGTAGGTTCCAAGCCAGATATTTTGTGGCAGTATATTTTTTTTTCATATATACAATTCTCTTCAATTCGTTCTTTTCTCTTCTTTTCATTTCATATAAACTGAGAAGAACAACCCTTCCAGAAGGGGAGGTATTGCCGAATGACTACCTATCTGTGTGATAGAAGCCGAGTAGGATACCAACTATTATTTAATTGCTTGTCAAGTACTAAAGGCTGACCACCTTCTGTACTAACTATGCAATGTAACAAGTGTTCATGATCATAGTGATCTCTCAATGAATTCTTTTACTTCTATATGATGGATCAAGCTTTCAAAAATAGAAACAGCTGAAAAAGGAGTAGTAAAGTTATGGTGGTATTCGGAATGGAAACACATTCGTGATACTAAGGTTGACATGGTTATTAAAAGGTTATAGAACGCTAACGAGCAAAAGTGTAACCAGTATAATATTAGGAACGGAAGGTAGTAGCGACTACGAACTGGAAAAGAATGGGTATTGAGAAGCAAAAGCTATAATGCTAGAAGCTATGATGAGAGTCGGTGCAATAGACTTGAAAGAATTTGGAATGATCACTTAACGCGGATTAAGTTATCTCACGATAATCGATCGTATGTCAATATCGAGGTATCGCCTTATGAGATCCTTGAGGGAAGACAATATCGATCTCTCTTATGTTAGGATGAAGTTATAGATCGCAAGATGCTCAGACCCGCAGTAGTCCAAAGGACCAGGGATATAATAGATCTAATCAGAGGACGGCTGGTAGTAATCCAAGATGGACATAAGAGGTATGCTGATTTGACTCGAAAGGACAAAGAGTATGAAATAGGGGACCTAGTGTTGTTATAGGTATTCCCTTCGAAAGGATTGATGAGGTTTGGAAAGAAAGGAAAGTAAGTCCACGAATTGTTGGACCCTTGAATATATTAAGACGTATTGAGAAGTTAGCATATGAGCTATCCCTACCCCCAAACATGTAGCAAGTTCATAACGTGTTCCACGTATCAATGTTAAGGAAGTGTAATTCGGATGCCAAATAAAGAGGGGCATATGAGCGCATAGACATGCAACCCGACGTAACCTATATGGAGCAACCAGGAAGGGTTATAGGGTGAAAAGGAACAAGTGCTTAGGAGAAGGGTTATCAAACTAGGCAGAGTTTGGTGGTAGGACCACAATGTGGGAAAATTTACTTGAGAGTTAGAAAGTGCAATGCTAAGAGAGTATCCCTGTTCATTTTCTATCTGATTCCGGGGCGGAATCCTTTTAAGGAGGGGAGACTGTAATAACCCCAATTTTTGGAAATTTTTGAAACCCTTATGAATAGTGTTTTTGCTGAATGAGAAAACTTTTCATGCCACACTATGTAGGGGTTCTGTTATGGATATTCTGAGATTTTATTAGTACTTTATATGGGATATAAGTGTATGTAAAGATCGTCAGAATCCAAATCCGAACACTTTGATTTTTCCCGGAAATACACTAGATACGGAGAGAATTGAGTATAAGGTAACAGGATAAAAAGGATTTAAATTAAAAGATTATAATAGAGGATCATAAAAAGGAATATAATGTATTGAGAAAGGTTAAGGGAACCTAAGTAATAAGATCCCGAGTATGATCCTTCAAACGATAAACGAAAACGAAAGTTAAGCGAACCGTATAACAGATCAGCGGTCATTAAACAAACAATTAGGAAGTTAATCAAAGGGATTAGAGAGAGTGATGTCACCCAATCAATGAGAAGAGGACAAGGAGGGAAAGATGACATCACAACATGACACAAGCATGACATGGGAAGGAAGGAGATGTGGTGGATTATTAACCACACAAAATCAAGGTTAAATTGGTAATTAACCAAAAACAAAACAAAACCAATCAACCAAGCCAAATAATTCATTCTTCATCAAAACAAAAAGAAACCAAGGCATTATTTTCTTCATTAGCTCTCGGCTTTTTACTATTCCAAAGGCAAGAAAATTCAAAATCCAAGATCAAGGCTTCCTAAATTGGTGAGTTAATTCCCTAATCATCCTTATGCATAGTTAGGGCTATATCATGAGTTTAAGCCATCAATTCTTTCTCAATCTTCTTCTTAAATCAATGAAGAAGACAATGAATAGTGTTTTCAAGTATTTAACTTGAAATTTTTCTTGTTTTCCTTTAAGATCCAAGCATCCCTAAGACTTCTCAAAGCTTCTTAAGGCTTCCTAGCTACTCCCACCACTTCAAGGAAGGTATATCATCTCCAAACCCTAGATTCCTATGTTTAATAAGATAATTTTGATTATTATGGTGATATTGTAGCTTAATGTTTGTGGTTTAGAGTTTGGGTTGAAGTGGTATTGAAATGGAATGGTAAATCTTGTTGTTTTGGTTAAAAGAATGTAGTATAGTTAAATTCAAGCTTAGGCATAAGTATGAATGTTAAAATTGAGTTGATTTGGGGCCGTTGTAATGTAGTTTAGATGGAGGTTTATTGGGTTGTGAATTGGAGTTGAAATTGTGGATGTTTGAATTGGTTTAAATTTGGGAAATCGCGTAAACATAGCCGTCGTAACGTCCGATTTTCTTTAGACTGTTTTTGTGTATAACATTCGGACCCGAGAACTCCCTGCTAGATTATGACCATTGCCATGTCTAGATAGCTCGTGTTACGAGCTTCGTTTTGATATGTAGTTCGTTCGATTCCGATGCACGGTTTAGGAGAAACGACCGTTTCAAGTAACGGCGTTTCGCGAACGAAACTTTTCCCCTCGCCTTACTTTGAAACATAGGTTAAAGACCAAAAAGGGTTAATTAATGTATGAAACATTTATGGTAAGTGTGTTAGGCAGTTGGTAAGACACTCGCGAAGGAATCGCCTTAAAACTCGTAAAGGTTAAATTATTAAAAATGGTGGAGCCGAGGGTACCCGAGTGACTTAAGAGAATCAGTAAGCGCAAAACAAGCGTTAGAGTCTAAGTTAGTTAAAGTATAGATTTACAAGTGACTTTGGTTTAATTCCAACTTACTTGTTGTTTATAGGTTACCAGACTCGTCCCGAGCCTTTTATCACCCCAAGTCGCTCAGGCAAGTTTTCTACCCGTTATAACTGTTGTTGTGATGTATTTGTGTATATGCATGATCTTGCGTTAAATGCATATTTGTTATAGCAAATTCTTGCGATATATTGTAGCATGTTATATGGTACATATGCATGCCTGTTTCGTATTCTTGCCATATATATCTGATTGGTTCAGTTGATAATACCTATGCTAGAGGATAGCGGTAATTTGCATATACCCTTATTATAGGGACCCAAAAGGTGAAAACATTTTCTAAAACCGGGAGTCGAGGATCCCGAGTAGATTTTATATATATGTATATATATATATATATTTATATATATATATGGTTATAGTTTTCAAAACTATTAATCGAATAAGGGTTATTCGATAACTTTATATTATTTATTGAATATTATTTCGAATATTATTCGAGGGCTTATGACTCCTTTATATTATTATTGAATATTACTTGGATATTCATTCGAGGATGTATGACTCCTTTATTTTATGAATATTATTTATAATATACATTTGAGGTATTATGACTCCGCTTATTACTGAAATATATTCTTTATTTCATTAAAGAATAAGGTGTCAATAATCAAACTTATTTTCGATTATTCAAATAAAGATAGTACTTTTATATAAGTATATCTTTGGTTATTTAATATCCATTTCAAGTATAAGTTTTAATACTTCTACTTCGATTATTTTTATAAGGATTATCTTTATTAGAATATTATTTAAATAATAATATTCAGACATTTTCTAAATATATTGGGACTGATTTACTTCAATAAATCAGCATTACTCCAAACACTCTTTAAAGTGTTTTCGAGTCTTCAAAATGATTTTTAAAAGTTAGAGCGGATCCCAAAACTCATTTTTATATTTAAGATCTTCCTTTTAAAAAGGGGATTTAAATACTCGCTCAAAACCTGAGGGATCCGGCTCTATGGTGTATTTTATATTCGCAACAAGGTTACAGTTTTGGTAAATGAATTGATTACTTACCCAACGTTCGGGAAGTTAGTCCATCTATTGAGTCGGCATAAGCAACATGGGCTCAGTAGGCGTCCATGATAGTGTAAGTGGCTCAGTGGGAGTCCATCAAATGCATAAGTGGCTGAGTGGCAGTCCAGCATAAGGTCCTATTGCGACCATGGTGATGACCAGTGGGGAATTCGTCCATCTACTAGTAGAAAATGTTACTTATTGGTATCTTTGCCTGATCAGCAAGATACCTGGTTTATGCCAAAATTCTTTTCCTTTCCAAAATTCATTGGATGTTTCAAACTCTGTTCATACTTTACATGACAGAGGTTTTCAGGAAATGTATAAAGAAGATGTATATGTGGATATATATAAATATCAGAACTTAATGAAGTATATCATAACCTCATTTCTTTTAATAATATTTCAAAGACTTAATCTATTCAAATCTTGTCTTGTAGTCTCATCTATGTGATGAACTGTTGAAAGCTCATTATACTTTGAACAATGGTAGTTCAAGTAGCTTTATAAATGATATAAGTGTAGTGAAGTATTTGGTAACTTCATCCCTTGTTTTTACTTATATCTAGTAAGTAATTATCTTACACATGATAAAAGATTCTAGTAAGTATCCATTTAGATACTTATATTATTGTTATCACTATATATTATCTTGCGAGCTGTAAGGCTCACTCTTGCTTTATTTCTTCATCACACAACAATAGTTAGGAAAGATGGCCAGACTCCAGCAGACCCAGCGTAAGCGCGTGGGAAGCATCCCGCGTCTTCCCGATAATGTTGTACCTGCTATAGCTGCAGAGGTAGATCTATGGTAGATCAGACCATCTACTTTTGAGAATCAATTATTTATAATTATAACTTGTGGCAGATAATGGCAATTAATTGTAAACTTATTAAGTAATCATTTTGGGTTGTAATAACTTTTAAATTGCGGATTCAAAGACTTGTACTTATTTCAATTTCATCTCTGAGACAATAACGGGTTGTGATGTGTGTTAGTGTGGGGTCACAGCATGAGGTTATTTATTATTAATTAAGTGAAGTGATATTGTGGAAAGAAAGACCGTGACAACCCGGATCCCCGACCCCGGATCTGGGGGTGTTACACTTTTATTATCCAAACTAGTACATATATTGAATACAGAAAGGAAACAACAGCTAATGGCTAAAAACTAGGAAAAACACAACTAACTTCCTAATACAACTCTTATTCAAACATTCTCTAAATAAACTCCTAAAAGATCACCATGTACTTATTGACTGATTCCACCAGATAGACTCCAGACTTGTAATTTAACATGAACAATAAAATTGGACCAAACAGTGAAGCCCATAAATTTAGATTAAAAGCCCAACAAGATCTCCCTTAATCTGAATTTATCTGAGCTCCTGAATCAACACCTAAAAGCTTTCTCATTCTTTCAAACTTGATAGTGGTTAGAGCCTTTGTAAGACAGTCTGCTCGTTGTTCATCCGTTCATGCGTGTCTCATAATTATATCTCCCTTCTCAACATATGCCCTTATGAAGTGGTATCGAATATCAATGTGTTTACTTCTTCCATGGAACACAGGATTTTTTACCAAGTCTATTGCTGACTTGTTATCAATGTAGATTATCACAGGACCAATCTCCTTGCCCGTTACCTGTGCTAGAAGTTTCTTCAACCAAATTACCTGGAAAGCGGCAGCAGTAGCTGCCATAAACTCAGCTTCACACGAGGAAAGAGCGACACATCATTGTTTCTGAGAAACCCAAGTGATTAGCCCTTCATTCAAGTAAAAGGCCATGCCGCCTATACTTTTCATATCTTCAATATTACCAGCTAGATCACTATCTGAGTAGCCTGTTAGAAAGTTATTTCCGTTGGTCTGTGTTTAAGTCAGTCCAAAGTTGATCGTACCTTTCACATACATGAGTACATGTTTTTCTGCATTATGATGTAGTAAAGTTGGCCTTTCCATAAACCGGCTAATAATTCCAACAACCGGCTAATAATTCCAACAACATAGGCCAGATCAGGTCTCATATGCACAAGGTAACGCAAGCCTTCTATCACACTTTTATAATCTCTTACATCGACTGGAACACCTTTCTCATCCTTATGAATAATTTCCTTGGGGTCCATGGGGTATTTCGTAGAATTGCAATCAAGCATACCAGATTTCTCAAACAATTTCCGAGCATAACCAGATTGTTTTAGTCAAATATATCCATTTCCTTGCTCAACCTCGATACCCAGGTAATATGAAAATTTACCTAAGTAACTCATGTCAAATTTCTGTCCCATATGCTACTTGAAATCCTGTACAATGGTTGAACTCGATCCAGTGACCAAAATGTCATTAACGTGAACAGCTACTATAAGTACGTCATTTCCAACCACTCTCATATAGACAGCTTGATCATAGGGGCATCTAACAAAACCAATATCTTCTAAGCTCATGTTAAGCTTTGAGTACCACACCCGTGGTGCCTGTTTTAGGCCATACAGGGCCTTCAGCAACCTACAGACCATTTGTTCTTTACCCCTTTTGATAAACCCCTCCGGTTGTGTAACGTAAACCTCTTCTAAAATTTTGCCATTCAAAAAGGCCGTCTTGACGTCTAAGTGGTGTACTTCCCAAGAGTTCTTTGCTGCAAGTGCTAGAATAAGTCGTATGGTTTCTAGTCAAGTCACGGGTGCGAAGACTTCCTCATAATCCATCCCTTACTTTTGGACATATCCTTTGGCGACAATTCTGGCCTTGTGTTTGATGACTTGTCCACTAGCGTCTCGCTTGATTTTTTAAATCCACTTCAACTCGATCGGTTTTTGACCTGGAGGCAATTCTATTAGCTCCCAAGTCCCGTTTTTCTCCACTACATCTATCTTCTGTTTCATGGCCCTTTTCTATTTTTCATCCTTTGCAGTTTGAGAGTAGTTGACAGGCTCATCAATTCCCATCACAAGCAATTCTTCTTCATCTAACTCAATCAGTTATGTGTCATTGTAGATTTCTTCTATGTGTTTGTAATGTTGTGGGCATTCATCTAATTCTGAACTAGCAGCGGAGTGTTCTACGTTTGTATTTGATTTTGAACTGTTAATGGCACCGTCTGAGCTGGTGTCATTATTTTCTGAGCTGCTCTGACTACTTCCAGTGTATTCACTATCAATTGTATCTCCTTGAGGCACCACATCAGTATCGAGAACCAGAAAGTTGTTTGGCTGAGTTGCTAGTGTCACATTCTCCTGACCCCAATCCCATACATTGTCCTCTTCGAATATCACATCCTGGCTGACATGTATCAATTTTATTTTTGGATCATAGACCCTATGTGCTTTTGTACCGGGTTCTTTACCAAGATATATCACTTCCTTGCTCCTAGTATCCAGCTTCTTTAAACTTGCATTTGGTAACCTCATGTGAGCTAGGAAGCCAAAAACACGTAAATGATTTAGGCATGGCTTTGAACCCGACCAGGCCTCGTAGGTGTTACTCCTGCGATAGCACGTGTAGGTAATCGATTCAACAAATAAATCGAGTGCCGAATGGCCTCTCCCCAAAAATAAATTGGCAGCTCCTTCTCCTTTAACAAACTACAAGCTATCTCAATCATTGTACGGTTTCTCCATTCAACAACACCATTTTGTTGCGGTGAGTAAGGAGCTATAAAATGATGCTTGATTCTAGCCTCTTGACAGTACTGAGTGATTTTTTTAGACATGAACTCTCCACCCCTATATGTTCTTAGTGTTTCAATCCTTTTCCCTGGACTATTCTCAACCAGTGCTCGAAATTGTTTAAAAGCATCAAGTGTATTATACTTATTTTTTAACAAAAATGTCCACATAACTCTGGAAAAATCGTCAACTAGAAGAAAAATGTACCTGTTTCCTCCAGAAGTACAAGGAGTTATTGGCCACAGAGATCTCCATGTATTAATTCCAAAGGCCTTTTTGTATAAAATTCAGCATGCTGAGGGAACCCCTTCCTAGTTTGCTTTGACATTAAGACCCTGTGCAGACTTCTTTAGGTTGAGCAATCTTCGGCATCCCCTGTACCATATTTATTATTGACATCAATGCAAGTTCCTTGAAATTCACATGCCCGAGGTGAGAATGCCACAACCAGTTTTTATCTTCGCATTCAGACAACAAGCACTTTTGTTCACCTGTTTGTATGATTAGTCTGTACAATCTGTTTTTTGACCGCTTTACTTTCATCAATAGTTCCCCTTGTGTGTCTCAAACCCAAAGTAAATCCCCATTCAGTGTGACTATGTGTCCTTCTTCTGAGAGTTGTCATAAGCTTATGATGTTGCTACATAAAGAAGGAATATAATATACTTCCTTTAACTTTCTACTCTCCCCATTATTGCATTGAAGAGTGACTGATCCTTTGCCTTTGATGTGCACCACCGAGTTATCTCCAAATTTAAACTTTCCAGACATGCTTTTGTCCAAATCATCAAAATTCTCAATTTGCCCAAACATATGGTTACTAGCACCATTGTCTAGGTACCATAAATTAGACTCCATGATTCTTCTGGGATTCTCTGGACCCAATTTGGGGGTTATCTTCTCTTCATTTATCAGCATTGAGCTCTCTTGTTTCCCTTCATACTTCACCATAAGAAGAGTCGGTTCTTCGTCAGGAACTTGTGCAATCAACGCCTCTTCTTTTACTTCCTTATCTCGCCTTGATTTTTTTGCATTCCACTGCGAAATGCCCGTAAGCACTATAGTTAAAACATCGTATTTTTCTCTTATTTTTAACCCATATCATGCCATCCTTGTTTCGAAATCTCTGTCCAGTCCCTCCGTCTGTTCTATTAGATCTCTTCAACCACTCTTCTCGAGTTAACAATAGTTTATGTTCCTCCTTTTCTCGTTTGTTCCGCTCTTCTTTAGTGAGAAGCAGTTGGTGCCCATTGTTCTCTGTTTGACCTCACATTCGCTCCTCATGTGCTTTCAGGGAGCCAACTGCCTCTTCTATGGTCATCGTATCAACGTTTCCAAATTGTTCGATGGTCGAAGAAATCAGTAAAAACCTTTTGAGTACTACACAGAGTAGTTTCTTTACCACATATGAGTCAGCTACATTCTCCCCAAGTGCGCGTATATTGGTCACCAAACCATTCAACTTTAAGCAGAAGTCATCTAGTGAATCAAAATCCTACATATTCATTGATTCAAATTCAGCCTTGAGTGTCTGAACCATTGCTTTCTTTACTCGTTCGGCTCCCTGACATAGTGTTTTCACAGCCTCCCAAGCTTCCTTGGCAGTCTTCTTCTCTACCAACGTCAGTAAAATGTCTTCAGGTACACTTTGGTAAATAGCTGCCAGAGCTATCTTATCCACCTTAGTCTCAACTGTTATTTTTGATCCCTCAGAATCAAGGGCTTTCCAGATGCCATGGGCCTCCATAAACACATGCATCTTCATAGCCCACACTTTATAATTCTCTCTTGTCAGCATGGGGTAACTCAGACTCAATGTACCATCCTTGCATTTTCCTTTCTAGGTTGCTGACATTCTGGGCATAAACTTGGGCATGCACTAGACCGCCAAAGCTCTGGTACCAGATTGTTGGATTTAAGCAAGTTATACACCTATTGTTGTATGTATAAAACTGAGAAAAAACAAGTTGTATGCATAAAATATCTAATACTTTTATTTTCCAAACTAGTACATATATTGAATGCAGAAAGGAAACAACAACTAATGGCTAAAAACTAGGAAAAACATAACTAACTTCCTAATACAACTCTTATTCAAACGTTCTCTAAATAAAATCCTAAAAGATCTCCATGTACTTATTGACTGCTTCCACCAGATACACTCCAGACTTGCAGTTCAACATAAACAATAAAATTGGACCAAACAGTGAAGCCCACAAATTTAGATTAAAAGCCCAACAATCAGTAGGGATTCCCAGGGCCTTGTTGACATCATTCTCATTAAACTCCACCCGTTGGCCTTGGATTGAACAGTTTACCACTAGAGATACAGCCTGAGACTCATGCACAACTGTCCTAACCATAGCTGAATTCCATAATTCATTGAGAACATCCATGTACCAAATGAGATTAGCAGTTAAGGCAAAAATATATCTCAAATAAAAACTTGACAAAGCTCTTGAAATTGTTAGGAGCTTGATTTGCATCTGTAAAAGCTAGGTAGTTGGTACCCTCCTTTGAGATGAAAACTCTAACAGTGTTTGATGCCATCGCAAGTGTTTGAATTTGAGTGGGTAAGAGATTTTAAGAAAAAGAGTTCGAAATGAAGAGAACGGTTAAGATTTGCAAAAACTAGGTCACTTGATATCTCGAAAGCGTAACGAGGGGTTATGTCAAGATGTCTGGGTATTTATAGAAAAAGGTAAATGACTTGTCGAGAAGTAGAAATAAATGTTTGGGATTTGCATATCAATAAGTCACTTGAGAGAATAGATATATATCGATATGTCACTTTCCTGACTCTTATCGAGAACTAGATGGTGACTTATCAAGATGTCAAATAAATACCCAGTTTATCCTAAATGGACTGAATTTTCCAATTTTTATTTGAATAAATCAAAATAAAATTAGAATATTTTATATCAAAAGTATTTTACTAGAATAATTTATTAAGTTAAATTATTCCAGTTCTAAGTTATCGAGAAGACTAAAAATGGATACTTGTAGAGAACTCTATGAATTAACATATGTCGAGATCTCTACAAGACTTATCCAGAAGTCATAATGAGGCTTGTCGAGAAATCCTTCATTGAAAAGAACTACCTAAAGAGTTTATGTGCTTGAGCAAAAGAAAATTATGGAAAGCATAGATGTGACCTTTGATGATGACAAGTGTCCAGGTTTGGAATGCCTTGATGAAAATAAAGTTGAAGCCCCTAAATTTGAAAATCTGAACATTGATAGTGATTCTGAAGATGATGCCGAGATCAACACAGACAATAGGATGGATGAAGATTCAAATGAACTAGTGAACTGTGAAGATGAGAATTCGTCTCATGGTAGAAACTCAGCTGAATTTGATGGCACAAACTCAAAGGGAAGAAGATATGATAGTTCTACAAGTTATTCCAATAATGACGAAAATACAGACAACTCTAATCAACAAGATCATACCAGAAAATGGGATAGGAGTCACACAAGAGATGTCATAATTGCTTATCCAAATGCTGGAGTGAGAACTAGGAGTGCTACTGCAAATGAATGCTTGCATGAAGGCACAAGTCAATAAACTCACACAAGGAAGTGGGATAGAAGTCACACTAGATAAGCAATTATTGGTGATCCTACTGCTGGTGTAAGAACTAGAAGTGAAACTGCTAATGAGTGCCTATATGCATGCTTTCTATCTCAAGTAGATCCTAAGAAAACTGAAGATGCTCTAATGGATCCTGAAAGGCATATGTCATAGCCTATTTGTTTATTCGAGGATTTAACTCAACTCAAATAAGAATGTAACAAGTAAATAGTGGATCTACCGTCAAAGAGATCTCACAAAGTAACATCTATCAAAGGATTCAAAAATAAGTTTCATCTACAGACTTGAGGAATTAATTCACTAAAAGAAGTTCAAGAAATTGATCAAGCCTCAGTGATATAAATCAAGATTGTGGATTTAATCAGGTGACAGAGATCTTGTCAGGGTATCAGATAATTACAGGGATTTAATCTGAAGAAAATCAAGTTATCAAAGTCAAGACATGAAGAAACGTCACAAAAGTTAGTCACTCATGAACCAGACAGTATATCGAGTGTCAACATTGAAGTGGTGGAATTGATTCATAATTGACAGTGATTTTCAGAGGATTTTCAGAAGAATGGTTGATGTTGAAGAGTAGTATTAATTCTCTATTAATTAAGTCATATAGTTTAATTAAGAAAATAAATTATATCTGCAAAGATTAATTTATTTATTAATTGAATTAATTGATTAATTAATTCTGAATTAATATTAGGAATTTTCAGAATTGATTTTGAATTTATATTCAATATTAATTCAGTATGACAATCAATTGAACTGGTATGACAATCAGATTGTCATACCGAAAGTCATACCAACTCAAATAGATTGTCATACCGAAAGTTCTACTAGTTCAACAGATTGCCATGCTAGTACAAATGATTGTCTCACTGATTGTCTTGCTAGTTCAACAGATTGTCATGTCGATTGTCATGGTAGTACAACAGATTGTCTCACCGAAAGTTCTATCAGCTGTAGGATTGTCATGCCAGTTCATTTCAGTTCCATTGATTATTATTTAAAAGACAGAAGCAGCAAACATTCATATCTATCCATACAACAGAACAGACTTCAACCAACCAAGAACAAAAACAAAAGCAGAGCTGCAAATATTTCATCCATCATCTGCAAATTCAAGATCAACAATTTCTAGTTATTAAAGTTAAATCCAAACCACTAGAAATCATTCTCTTGTTCTTGTGTAACAATCTAGCGGATCAAAATCCCTAGAACTTAATCTCAAATTATGTTTAGTATTTGATTCTTTTTATTGCAAAAATAGAAAAAGTTCAGGTCGAATTTATTCTAGATTTGTGATAATTAATTTGAGATTAAACCCTTATAATCGATACCGTTGTTGTAACACCTTTCAAGTTTAATAATATTTTTATTTAACTTGAATTTTGTTTCAATTTTTATTCCATACTAAATTTGATTAAACGGTATAGTTTGTATTCAACCCCCCTTCTACAAACACATTGGGACCTAACAATTGGTATCACAGCCTTCTGATTAACGAACAAATCAAGATCCTAGACTTTTGTGATTTTTCAACTCCGTGAATTTTTATTTATTTAAAAATTCATAATGACTTCACAAAAAGTTGGAACCGTTAAAATTCCACTATTTGATAATTTTAGTTGATTCCCTTGATCCCTTGATGAACAGACATGTGATGAACTGTAAAAATTCCAAACACACGTGGGAAACTATTGAGGTGATTAATGAAGGCACAGAGGAAGTTAGGGAGAACAAGCTAGAGATCCTAACCTCTGAGTATGAACATTTTAAATCCAATCTAGGAGAAGGAATTACTGAAGTGTTTGAGAGGTACAATGCATTGATCAACAATCTGAACATAAATGGAAAATATTATTCAATCAAGAAGGTCAACAAGAAGTTCCTTTTAACACTGCCAACTCATCTTAAACATAGAATCACTGCCATAAGAGAAGCTAGAGATCTGAGTGAGATTTCGTTGGATAGACTCTATGGTGTGTTAAAAACCTATGAGTTGGAGGAGATTCAGCAGAAGGAAGTCTACGGGAAAGATATAGTGGTCAGCACATCTACTGCTCTAGTAGCTGAAGGTCAACAACAACAACAATCTCAACAGTCAGATTGAATGGTACAGTATTCCAAGTCTGAGGAAAATATATTAGTAGCAGAATATGATCCTCCTACTACAAATCAATCCAGTTATGATTTTTACTCCTTGGAAGAGCTGGAGCAATTGGAAGATGAGTCAATGGCCCAGATTGTCAAGAGATTCTCCAATGTCAGATTCAGGAGAAATCCCAAGTTCAAGTACAAGTCCAACTATAACAGATTCCAGAAAGGTGGATCTTCATATCCTCTAACACCAGTAGTGGTGGATACAAAATAGGGATGGTTGATCGGAACACCATTAGATGCTATAACTGCAATGAGTTGGGACACTTTGCCACAGAATGCAGGAAGCCAAAGCAACCAAGGAAGAACTCTTATGATTCAAATCAGAAGAGTAACTCTGAAAGGGCTTATCTGGCAAAGGGAAGAAGCTGGGATGATACTAATAGTGAAGATGAAGAAGATGAGAATCTTGCTCTTATGGCTATTGATGGAAAAGCTTCATCATCAAGAAAAGAGGTAAAATTTACTGATGCTGAATTAGTTTATCATCTAGGAGGTTCCTTAGATTGTGCTCGTCGTGATAATGAACTGTTAAGTCAACAGATCAAAGACCTTGAGAAAGAGGTCAGTGAATTAAGACTTGTGCACATTAATCAAGACAAGTTAAAAGAACAAGTATCTTTTCTAGAGAATAGAGTTAACTGTTATAGACAACTCGAAACTATTCTCAAAGACAGGATCACCGGTCTTGAGACTAAGGTTAAAGCCTACTTCAATTCTTGTTTGAAGGCTAAAGAGTTCTACAGTAAGCAAGCTGTTAATTAAACATCTGGAATAGGTTATGATTACAATGTTGCTATTGGAGAATTAGGCATAAACTCCCCTCCTCATGTCTGTGCTAAAGGTAGGGAAGTACCACATGTGCTTAAGGGTGTGGATAAACCCCTCTATAAACAATCAATTGCTGAACCATTTGATGGGACCTCCTCTATTATTCAAGAAGAAATATGTGCTGAAGATCATGCTAACGAGAAAGTTGTTTCCAAGCCAAGGGTGTCGAAAGTCCCAGTCAAAGTTGTCAAAGCAACTGAGATTAACTCAGACACACATGAGTTGGATAACAAAACTGCCATGTCTACCATGCATATTTTGCCTGTTGTTAATCCCTCTCATAAAGCATGTGGTGTTGCTAATTGTATGTCTTGTGCTTTCAATTTGATGTATGCTTATTTTAATGGTAAGCATGTTTCTAGTGATAAGACTACTCCTCGTCAGCATGTGAATAATAGGAAGCATGATAGGTCTAAGACTGCTAATCCTTCTAAGGCTAGAAAGGAGACATTTGTGTCTAAGCCTAAACAGAAATTTGTTAAGGCTGTTTACAAGGTCAAATGTCCAGTCATTGAGAAAGTTGAGAACATTAAAGTTAAAAATGTTGATTTGCCTGACAAAGGTCAATTCTACAAGTATGCCGGGCCCAACCAAGTTTGACCATGCTTCAGGCGAAGAGATTGTTAAAGAAAGGTAACAAGGTATACTTGGATTATATATTGGATACTAAGAAGGAAGTTCCCAACATACAGGACATACCTGTAGTAAATGAATTTCAGGATATGTTTCCAGAGAACTTACCAGGATTGCCACCCAACAGAGAAATAGAATTTGCTATAGAACTAGCACCAGGGATGACACCAGTGTCCAAGGCCCCTTATAGGCTAGCCCCAGTTGAGATGAAAGAACTAGCTTCTCAACTGCAAGAGTTATTAGATAACGGGATGATAAGACCCAGTGTGTCGCCGTGGGGAGCGCCAGTAATGTTCGTAAAGAAAAAGGATGGCAGTATGAGATTATGCATAGACTACCGAGAGTTGAATATGCTGACTATCAAGAATAGGTACCCTATACCTAGGATTAATGACCTATTCGACCAACTCAAGGGTGTTTTACACTTTTCCAAAATAGATTTGAGGACAGGATATCACCAGTCGAAAATCAAACCTGAGGATATACCCAAGACTGCCTTTCGCACTAGGTATGAACACTATGAGTTCTTAGTCATGTCGTTTGGGATAAGTAATGCACCTGCTGTCTTTATGGATTTGATGAACAGAGTGTTCAAAAAGTACCTAGATATATGTGTGATAGTTTTCATAGATGATATTCTAATCTACTTAAAGACAGAGCAAGAACATGCAGAATATTTGAGGATAGTCTTAGAAACCTTGAGGAATGAGAAATTATATGCAAAGTTCTCGAAATGCGAGTTTTGGTTAAAGGAAGTTCAGTTCTTAGGACATGTGGTGAGTAGCAAGGGAGTTTTAGTCAACCCCGCCAAGATAGAGGCGGTATCCAATTGGGAAAGACCGACTACCCCAACCGAGGTTAGGAGTTTTGTGGGCTTAGCAGGATATTATCGAAGATTCGTGCAAGACTTTTCCAAGATAGCCGGCCCATTGACTAGAGTTACCCGGAAAATGGAAAAGTTCGTGTGGACAGAGAAATGTGAGGAAAGCTTTCAGGAACTAAAAAGGAGGCTGGTGTCAGCACCAGTGCTCACTCTTCCAGATGTAAAGGGAGAGTTTGTGATATACAGCGACGCCTCACACAAGAGACTAGGATGTGTGCTTATGCAGCACGGAAAGGTTATTACGTATGCCTCTCGGCAGTTGAAGGAATATGAGATCAGATACCCAACCCATGATCTAGAGTTAGCAGCCATAGTGTTTGCCCTCAAAATTTGGAGGCACTACTTATACAATGAGAAATGTGAGATTTATACAGGCTATAAGAGCCTCAAGTATATTTTTACTCAGAAAAAACTGAACATGAGACAGAGGAGGTTGTTAGAATTGATTAAGGACTACGATTGTGAAATTTTGTATCACCCGGGTAAACCCAATGTGGTGGCTGACGCCCTCAGTAGAAAACAGAGACTCAAAATGATAATGACATCTGAAGAGCTAGTTAAGGAATTTGAAAAGATAGAAATTGAAGTGAGAATAACTGGTAAAGGAGCAGCAGGATTATTTGAGGTTAAGCTAGTGCCGAAACTGATTGAAAAGATACGAGTGTGTCAGGAAAAGAAGATGAATGAAGAAATAGAAACGTTGACCGGTGAGGAAGTCAGATGCGAGAAAGATGAGAAAGGGATCATGAGGTATGCATCCCGGATTTGGATTCTAAATGTGCAAGAATTAAAGGATGAGCTGCTACACGAAGGGCACAACTCCAGATATTCGATCCATCCAGGAAGTACGAAAATGTACAGTGACCTTAAGGAATATTATTGGTGGCCTAACATGAAAAGATAAGTAATAGAGTGGATCAGCAAATGCTTGACAGACATGCCAGAGAGTGAAGGCTGAACATCAGCGATCGAGTGGACTATTACGGCCCCTGGAGATTCCAGAATGGAAATGGGTGCATATAGCCATGGATTTTGTAACCGGTCTACCAAGAATGAAAACCAATCACGATTCCATATGGGTCATCATAGATAGACTGACCAAGTCCGCGCACTTCCTGCCAATCAATGAAAGGTACACCATAGACATGCTAGTTGAGATTTACTTGAGGGAAATTGTGGTAAGACATGGTGTTCTTATTGCTATAGTGTCAGATAGAGACCCAAGGTTTAATTCCCCATTTTAGAGAAGCTTTCAGGAGTGTGTAGGCACCAGACTAAATATGAGTACCGCTTACCACCCCCAAACGGATGGGCAAAGAGAAAGGACTATTCAGACCCTAGAAGATATGCTGCGAGTATGTGCCATCGACTTTAAAGGGAATTGGAATGAAAACTTACCCCTGATCGAATTTGCCTACAACAATAGCTATCACGCTAGTATAGAAATGCCTCTGTATGAAGCTCTTTACGGAAGAAGATGCTACTCTCCCCTTTGTTGGGATGAGGTTGGAGAACACAAAATAATAGGACCCGAGTTAGTCCAGCAAACCAGAGAGATGGTGGGACTTATTAGGAAGAGACTGATAGCAGCTCAAGACAGATAAAAGAAGTATGCTGACCAGACCATGAAAGATAGAGAATATAAAGTAGGAGATTCAGTATTGATGAAGGTATCTCCATGGAAAGGAGTGATGAGATTCGGAAAGAAAGGGCAGCTGAGTCCAGATTCATAGGACCCTTTGAGATTTTGAGGAGAATAGGACCTTTAGCTTATGAGCTCGCATTGCCTCATAATCTGCAACAAGTGCACAACGTGTTCCACGTGTCAATGCTAAGAAAATACCATGCCGATGCGCGACATGTGATAGAGTATGAGCAGGTAGATTTACAACCAGACATGACCTATGTTGTGCAACCGGTAAGGGTAATGGACCAGAAAGAACAAGTACTGAGGAATAAGACTATGAAGCTGGTTAGAATCTTGTGGAGAAATCAAAATGTTGAAGAGTCAACTTGGGAACTAGAAGACGTAATGAGGAATAGATATCCCCACATATTTTCTAATTGATTCCGAGACGGAATCCTTGTTAGAGGGAAAGACTGTAATAACTCGAATTTTTACACCGCGAACAGTTTACGAGAAATTATTACGAAAACGATTAAGCGACCGAGCAAACGCGTAAACGAATAAATAAATGTATCGAACCAAACTAACTAAACTAATTAACTATGGTAAGAAACTAAACATGGTTAAATCATTAAGTAGTAACCTAGCTATGTAGAAATAATGACCTAAAGCTAGGAATAGTAAAGCTAAAACCTAAGACTAAATGGATTAGCTTGTAACCTAGGAAGCTAGCAAGATATGTCCTAAGATATGCTAAGATTTTATAGTCCTAGGATATATACTAAAATATATACAAATATACAACACAATCTTTCAAGAGAAGAAAGCAAGAAGCACACAAAAATCTCTCTCTTCCTCCCAATCTTCTTCATTCGGCCTTCTTCAAAAAAGGAAGAAAATCAAATTCAAAACCCTAAGTTCTAGTCATGGAAAAAATCCCCCATTAATTTCTAAGATTCATACATCCTAAACTAAGGTAAGATAAATTTTTAAGCTCATTTCATTCAGATTTGATGGGTGAAATAAATTCAAGAAAAATGATAATGAATAGTATAAATAGTAATTTTTCTTTGGTTTCTTAATTTTAATGGTTGATCTAGGTTCCAAAAACCCTACCAAGCATTCCCAGGACTTCACCATCATCAATAACACATCTCAAGCTTTCAAGAAAGGTATAAATCTTTGACCTATCTTTATTTAAGGTTTAAGTTCAAGAATCTTTTGAAACCTAGTTATAAACTTAGTTTTAGTGGTTGATTTGTTGTAATCTTGATGTTTAGTTAATTAGTTCTAAGGTTGATGATTGTTACCTAAAGAACATGATGGTATTGAGAGGAGTTAGTGTTGGGATGATGATTTGATGATTGTTGGTGGTAGTATAGAGATTTAAGACGTAAACGAAACTCAAATCGTAATCATAATCTCGCTAAAACGAACAAAACTCAACATTAAGTTTCTGCAGAAAGTCCCAAATGTATAAACTGTAGTTTCTTGAAACATAACACTTTATTATGATAGAAAATGTTATAAGGATCATTTATGCACTTGAATCGCTTGATTCTGATTTACGGATCAAAAGTTATGACCGTTTTAGTAAAAGTGATTTACGCAACAAAAACTGCTACGAATTATGAAATTTGGGAACAGAAATGATCGACTTAAAAATATTCATAAATCATGAAATTTTTACAGAGAGTAGTAAATAGAGTTCCTTAACTTCTATAAAAACTTCAAGTGAAAATAAGGATTTTTCAAATTTAAAAAAATATCAGAACCAAGACCGCGCAATTAGAAAACAGTTAGAAATCATAAGCGGATCCGACAATGAAAATGTAACCGGACATAAGGTACTTCGAAAAGGAAGAGATTGTGACATGAATAAGTACTTAAAGGAATAATAAGGGTAAAATAAGTTTAGAGAACGAATAATAAGTAGCATATGAGTCCGAGACTCCATAAATAAGAACGAAATCTGACGAAACGGTTTATGTTTATGGTCATAGATTTCCGAGCGGACCCTAGAGCATCCTCCACCTCAAAGTACCCAGGAAAGTTTATGAAGCCAACTACATATATTGTTGTGTTGTGAAAAGATTGTTTTATTATCTTTTGCATAAATGTCATGCTTGCCATGATACTAAGTATTTGAGTTTTCGGATATATAGAGATGGTGTTACGATATGTATTTATCGTAGAATATTTTAACGCCGCTATGAGCGTGATATATAATTATAAGACCGAGAGTCGGTCGGAGTTTTAAAATTTCATTCCGGTGATATTTTAGACGATTAAAGTCCGCAGTTATTTTATTCTAAGGGACTCGATGTCCACTTGCGAAATATTAAATACCTCAAACTTTATTAAAACGATTTCCAAAGATCTTATTCCCTCAACTATATTTAATTACTCGAATAATGGATATTATTTCATTTATTCATTTAATATAGGAGAATTATTCTCAAATGATTATTTATTTTAAACTCGATTAATTATTAAAAATTACTTTAATTATCTAAACATAAATTAATTGAGGAATATTATTTCAAATATTCTTTTAAAGTATAATTATTCGAGGTTTAATTATTTAAGGGTTTTATTTAATTAATAATTATTTATTTAATGATTTAATATGATTTAAAAATTATAAAACCTGATTTAAAATACTTTCTGAAATTCAAAAAATTATTTGAATAATTCCAGATCGTAAAAGAATATTATCTCGACATATTTTAAATATAGTTTCAAAAGAAACTCCCCCTCATTTATTCCTCTGTTGACAACGGTCAAATCACATTATCCTCGTACTTCCTCCGAAAATTCTCGGAAGTACGTATATATATATACATATGAGACGAGCTGTTCCTATCAACGGGCAAAATGTTTGGGGAACTTCGATATAGTTCGATGATTCCAAGTATAAGATAGGATTTCCTAAAGGACAAAGGAGGGGTAGAGATTCAAGTACTTCGTGTATTGGGACTGCCGGTACCGTAGGAGATGGTACTATATGTATCTAAGGACCTGGGAAGTGTGTGTATACCCGAAATGGGGACCCATAGCCCGTATGCGGGAAGAGTGATAACCGAAATATGATGGTGTCATCCTTCTGCTAGTAGAAAAGGTTACTGAGTGTCCGTAGTATGACTGATCATCGTATGCGGTAGCTCCAAGTGAATGTCATATTCTTCCAATTGGAATTGTGATGCAATACTGTGGCGCCCTCCAAACCCGGGTCAGAAGTTTGGGGTCCACATACACACCTTATTTATAATCTTCTTATAACAATAATAAAGATAATAATAATATGTAGTGACCCTACTTACCAACTACCACGGACCGCAACAGGTTAAAGTATGCACACAAGCCAAACACATCTACTTATATTACAAACCGTTCAAATCCCAACTATTCAAATTCAGAACTGAGTATTAAACATTATTACAATCTTTTACAAACTTAAATTATCCCAAAAGAAGCCTACTAGCTCAACCTGATCAACCTGTACCCCTAGATCTCGCGCTGGACTGGGGATCCTCGCTACCAACTGGTTCCTTTTTAACTGGAAAAGAACATAAACAACATCGCACAAATGAGCTAACTAGCTCAGCAAGTCATAATGACAAAACTGAGAATAATGATCATCAGGTGAATATGGTTATGATATCAGGTGAACAATGGATTATGATTTAGAATTGGATATTATATTTTCATTTTAAAAACCAAGGTTAGGCTGCTGATCAGTCACGCACTAACCCCGAGCAAAGCACACAGCATTGCTCTAACTACTGGATCCAAGGCACACATTGGCTTAACTTGACCATTTATATGGTCTGACCACGAATCTAGTCCACAATTTTATAAAAACAATCCAATTCTAACATAATAACAGAATAACAATGTAAAGCAATGAACAAAAACATTAACAATATTGAACGTTCCGTAATGAAAGGGTTTAATCTTCATAAGGACTAATATGGCATTTTCAAAGCTTGGATGCTAGGTAATTAAAGAATTGGATAACAAAGGAATCAACGTTTCAGGGTTTCAAGGATTTGGTCTTTCAAAGCATAAGATACAATGGTTTGAGTATGTAGGTAATTCGATTCAGTGTTTGGTATTTAGTTTGTATGTATTTGTGGAGTAGTATCACATATTTATGGTTCGTATTTGGGTATACAACAAGCAATGGTCTAGAAAGAATCAGGTTTACGGCTCAAGATCAATAACTGGAATCATGGTTAGGGTTCAGTGCTTCAAAGCACTTGCAATATAAAACAGGATTATCAATTACTATATTACCTCGAGAAAGTTCAGAACACTTGCCTAGTATTAGCTTACTACACTGCACTCGCTTCCAATCACAACCGTCTTACTCCTCAACTACCTGTTTCCCATTCCTACGTCTTGCCTCCTCTGCTCACATATCATAAGCATCTATCAATATTCAACTCATGCGATTCTATTCAACACATACTTCTATCTACCCTTTGTTTCACCCAAATCCGATTAACGGATTGAAAGTTACGCAATAACCAAGTAAACATCGAATACACAGACCGATAGTCAACCAACAAGTCACATATAACACATAACACGTCACACGATCAATGATATATCATTTATAAAGAAGTCTCGGGTCATAAACAAGCTTTCGGGTACTTAAAATGATTTTTAAAACATTTTTCAGAATTAAAACGGGTCGTTGGATCAATTTTGGAGAAACAAACAGGGTTCGGTTGGCCAATTCTGGCTTCGAAATAATTTTGTAATAATTATCGAGCCTTGAAAACAATTTTAAATAATATTTTAAAGCTCGAAACTATTTTTCAGAATTTTTAAATCATTTTTAAATAATTAAATCTAATTAAATAATTAATTAAAATCAATTAATAATTAATTAAGTCAATTAATCAATTAATTTCTGAATTAATTGACCAATTAATCAATTAAAAATTAACTGAAATTAATTAAATAATTAATTCAGATTTATTTTTGAATTAAAAATAATTTTTGGAATTAAAATAATAATTTTTAGAATTTTCAGATATTAAAAACGAATTTTTATAATAAAAATAAATAGGAAATATGATTTTTGAATATTTTTAAAACAGGAATCTTAAATTTGCAAACTCTGGAAACTTCAGGGACCAAACTGCATCGTCTCCAAAAGTTCAGGTACCAAACTGAATTTTTACAGGGGGGTCGCCGGAAAATGCCCTGTCTCGCCGGAGAAGACGATCCAGGAATGCTCAGGCCACCACCACCTCCAGATCACATCTACAAATCATTAGGAACATAACCATGCCATCAAATCGACCTAACAGTCCCTGAGTTGGCCGAAATTTGGCCGAGAAGTTCGTCGGTTTCCGGCGAACTCGACGTAAACTTCAAATGACAACTCCCTTCTCTACAGACCTCGTTGATTTGTGAAACTTGTACGAATAGATTGCAAATTTCACACAGAACACAACCCACTATACCACAACATCTATCTATCCAGAAATAAGAAACCCCCAAATTTCAATTAAGAACATTCATACGGGTTATAAACCCTAATTTCAAAAATCGAAAATTAAACCCACTTTTGAGCATGTTATTGAACTCCAAATCAGTCATATAATATACCAAAATCATCAGGAAGACAAGCTCTACAACATACAAGCATCAAATCATACAAACAATCATCCGAACAAAAATTCACATTTTTAATAAAATTAATTCGAAAATAAATAAATTTTCAGAAGATAAACCTTGATTTCTGCAGTGATTTGGAACACAGAATCTGATAGAACACCTCAAGACCTTTGGATTGAGTACTCGAGCTTTGAAAACAAAGATCAATAACACCTTCGTTTTGCTGTTTAATTCTTGAAAGATTATATGAATATAAGGTTTTTCTCTGGAAAATTATATAATTAACTGTCTGCAAATGATTTTGATACGAAATAAAATACGGGAAAAGGCTATTTAAATTTACGGAAAAATAGTATCCCGTTGAATCATTCTGGATATAAAACGGTACATTTATTTATAAAAAAACTGATCCAAACGGTATCGGTTTTCGGGATAATTATCTAAATCAGTACAATTTGTACTGCGGTCTTGGTCTCAGCGCCTGGTTACACGTATTACGAGGTGATAATTGTGATAGTTTAATAAAAAGCTCCCGTTTATCAAAAATACGAGTTTTATTGATTTACCGAAATAAATATTGTATCGAAAATGTTGCACTGGGACCCGCACAGGACAAACCGTACGCCGGATCGAAAAAGTCAAAACATGGAAAATGCTTGGAATATTGCAATTAGGTTAGGAAGGAGTTCTCAGAAGAGTTTCGGGTTCTAGAAACGTAAAAACAGATGACGTCGGTTGGTTCCCATTTTTATAAAATAGATTTTAAATACCCGGAAAAAGATTTTATAAATTTTATATGATTTTTATAAATTCATAAATCAACATAAAAATAATTAGGAAGATATGACAATTATCTATATTTTATTTTGGACATATAAAAATTAAAATACTCAATTAATATTATTTTTAAATATCCAAACACAGATAACACTTAACAATTAATTCACGGAATAGATATTGAACATATATAATAATTATTTATTAGAAAAAATAATTACACGATATATCCCGGATATTACAAATACCGTAACCCATGCCTAGGTGCTGCATTTACCATTAAGGTATTTGCAAGATAATAAATCCACTAAAGAAATTTTTTCGAAAGAAGGTGTGTATCACTGAGGAAAACTATTTTTGAATAAAATATATTTATCATATATGGCATTATACTTGAGTTTATTATACAGTCGTTTCATACTGTACATTATTATGCTGGGCATTATAGCTCACACTTGTTTTCTTAAATTGACACAACACAATAGTGAATCAAGTATCATGAAACTCACAGCCAGGAAACGGGTAGAAAACGGCCAGCTATTCCGTAGGATGTTTGGTGTTGTACCTCAGGTAGATCGAATAAGCTGGATTGGTTTTCAGTTATTTTTAGTCTGGCTTATTTACAAGTATGACTTATGCAAGGTAATAAATAAGAAACAGATATTTGGCTAACGTACTAACCTTACTTAAAGGTTATTTCCGCGGTAAGACTTAATCACTTTTGGGTTGTAATAATTAATCATTTTATGGATTGACATACAAGACAATAACCTATAAGTGTGTGTGTGTGTGTGATAAGTGTGGGGTCGTAAAGGTGTGAGTATTTATATATTTTGGTATGGGATAAGTGTTATACAGGATTCAAGATGGTGTGGCCTCCTAGATCCCTGACCCCGGATTTCGGGGCGCCACAACTTTGGATTAGAAATCAACTAATGGACTATGGCCTAGTGTTACACAAAATTCCAATTATGTGTGATAATACTAGTGCTATATCAATAGTGGATAATCCAGTTAATCATTCTAAAACAAAGCACATTGATGTAAGGTACCATTTTATTAGAGAACATGTTGCAAATGGTACTATTGAGCTTATTTTTGTTCCAAAAGAAAAACAATTAGATGATATTTTCACTAAACCTTTGGATGAATCAACTTTCACCAGACTTGTGGATGAAATTGGTATTCTATATTTTTCATACTAAAGGCAAGAACTCAGCTAATGTGTTGCAGCAGATTAATGTCTGATAAATCAAAATTAATTTGATTTAATTAGAAATTAACAGGAATATGATTATAAATATTTTATAATTCTCAGTAAATTTATTTTTCAAAATTAAAAATTAACTTGGAATTTTTCAAATTCTGAGAAAACTGTCTAATTGTTAATTAACATTCTTAATATGTGAAATTAATATAAGACAGAACTGAAAGAGAATAAAAGTATGTAGAGAACTGAGTTCTCGACAAGTTTAAATGACTTCTCAATAAGTCATTTTGAGATTTCTCGATAGAGTTCTCGATAAGTCTTTTTCGTGACTTTTCGATGGACTTCTCGACAAGCCTCTTTATGACTTCTCGATAAATATTGTAGAGATCTCGACATATATTTATACATGGAGTTCTCTACAAGTATAAATTTTAGACTTCTCAATAACTTAGAACTAAAATAATTTAATTTAATAAATTATTTTAGTAAAATATTTTTGATACAAAATCTATTTAAATTTTATGTTGGTTTATTCAATATAAATTGGAATAAATCAATCTAATTAAGGCAAACCGGGTATTTTTTATACATCTCGATAAGTCACTATCTAGTTCTCGATAAGAGTCAGGATAGTGACATCTCGACATGAGTTTTCTAATACACGTGACTTCTAATAAGCAAATATCAACTGTTTATTCCTACTTCTCGACAAGTCACATCTCTAGCCTATAAATACCCAGACATCTCGACATAACCCCTCTTCATGCTTTCGAGATCTCAATTGAGCTAACTTTTGCAAATTTTAACCGCTCTGACTCATTTCAAACTCTTTCTTTCTCAAATTTTTTACCCAATCAAACTCAAACACTTTCAATGGCTGCCAACAATATTAGAGCTGTTATCCCAAAGGATGGTACCAATTACCTGGCATTTATTGATGCAAACCAACCTCCTCATAATTTCAATTATTTCATAAAGTTTTTGTTGTGCAAGACATGCCTGTACCTCAACAAGACTAAGTCAAATTGACAACCC
Source organism: Apium graveolens (assembly GCF_009905375.1). Classification (NCBI taxonomy): domain Eukaryota; kingdom Viridiplantae; phylum Streptophyta; class Magnoliopsida; order Apiales; family Apiaceae; genus Apium; species Apium graveolens. Next base: position 70,776,318 of record NC_133647.1, read on the forward strand.
TAAGTAAGTAGTATTGTAATCTGAGTTTGCATTTTGTATTATAACATTTAAAGTCTGTAAAAATGTCAAAGAGCAGACTGGAGTCTTTTTCTGTAAACAGAATCAAGCCTAAGAATTCTATCTGGAAGAAGATCAAAAAGATCATAGCTCAGAAGAATTATGAAGAAGCTTGGAGTTGAATAAATCTGTTTTGAGAAAAATGTTCTAAGTCAAGATCTCTACAAGTCACATATTTAGTGTTATAGAGAAGTCATTCGAGAACTCTAGAATGACTTATAAAGAACTCAGGAAATCTACTAGAGAACTCAGAGATATCGACAAGCCAAATTGAAGACATGAAGATTGGAGATATCGACAAGTCATTTCTTCACTAGAGAACTCAGAATTATCGACATGTCAAAATTCACTAGAGAACTCTGAGTTATCGACAAGTCAAATTGCACTAGAGAACTCAGAGATATCGATAGGTCAAAATTCACTACAGAACTCTGAGTTATCGACAAGTCAAATTTTACTAGAGAACTCTGAGTTATTGACAAGTCAACAAGTCACTAGAGAACTTAGAGATATCGATAAGTCAAAGTGAAGATATGAAGTGGAGAGATCTCGATAAGCTAAATTCTCTTATAGAGAACTCAGAGACCTCTACAAGTCAAATCAACTATAGAGTAATGAAAGATCTCGATAAGCCAATATAGTTATCGAGATGTCAAGTTCTTTATATGCCTAACTGGAGATCTCGAGGTAAAATCTCAAAGTATAAATTGCAGACCAGTTCAATATCCAAGATTAACAATCAACAAACAATCCAACCAGTTGGATTGACAGGTCTACAAAAAACAGCTTGAAGAGTGTGCAAGATCATGGGTGAAGATTAACCGACAAAGGAAGATCAAAGTTAACATAGTATGCAAAGATATGTTAATCCTGAAATGGAAGATACACTTTTCCTAAAATGGAATGATTAGTGACAATTTACTAAAGTGAATAACATCTCTTATTATACACTGTGTAAACCAGTAGTTAACTATCATATAAAGTTAACACTGGTCCTTTGTTAGTTGTAACAATTAGATCAGGAAATTCTTGTATTCTCTCAAGGAAGAACCTAAGATCTTTATCAACAAAGAGCCTAGAAATTTTGTAGCAAAACATTCTTAATTTTGGTATAAAATTAAGTGAGTTTTGAAAGATCCGCGTTATTCATTATTGCATGTTTAATTTCAGTCTTAACACATTTTACTACAAGATTTGATTTAATTTGTTCACAACCATAAATATTTCAAGAAAAGTAGAAAAACATAAAAACACATTCACCCCCCGCCCCCCGTGTGTAATTCATTACTAACAAGTGGTATCAGAGCAAAATCTGAAAGTAAACAGATTCAAGATCTTGGACGAATGAATACAAAGAAAATCAGTTGCATCAAAATTCCTACTTTGACAAACCTAACTACACTCTTTGGAAAAAGAAAATGTTGTTGTTTATCAGGATGGCCAATCCACTATACATTCAGATTCTGAAAAATGGGCCCTTCACTCCTATAGTTAGAGTTGAGGAAACTACAGATGGTGATATGGTCATTCCAGCTCATTATGCTCCAAAAGATCCTTTTGAGTACACTGAGCCTGAGAAAGAAACAGTTTCCCTAGATATTGACTTGCAGCTGATATTCATAGAGTCACTTGAAAATGTAATGTACAATAACATTGTCAATTGTGACACTGCTAAGCAGATCTGGGAAAAGATTGAAATACTTTGTGAAGGAATTGAAGAAGTTAGATCCAATCAAAGAAAGATACTGATTTCACAGTATGAGGGTTTCATGGCTAAGCCAAAAGAAAGTATCACTGATGTGTTTGAAAGGTTTAAGAAGCTGATAAATGACTTGCAGCTCCATGACAAATACTATGAAGCTGAAGAAGTAAACTTGAAATTTTTGCTTACACTTCCTGATCATTTGGAACATAAAATTTCAGCAATCAGAAAAGGGAGAGACTGAGCAGAATAACTCTGGAAGTTCTGTATGGAATCTTAAAAACATATGAATTAGAAATGATTCAAAGAAAATCATTAAGAGCTGGTCAAGGGCATGTTGTAGATGGTTGTTGTAGATGGTTCAAGTGCTCTAACTGTCAATGAAATCCAGACCTCTAATGATGATCGAAGATCCCAGACTCGAGTTGCCTCAACAAGTGAGCAATGAACCAATGATTTACAGGAACAAGTCATTCTGGAATTGGAAGAAGGTGAATTCTACATCCTGGATGAACTTGATGAGCTTGATCAGTTAATGGCCTATATGGCTAGAAAGTTCTCTAATATTAGAGTAAAGAAGCCAAGATTCTTCAAGGGTAAAGGACAATCATTTAACAAAGACATCAGCTAGAAAGGAAAAGGGAAGTACACATCTGATAGCAAAAATGGTTACAAAACTGGATCTGTTGACAGATCAAAGATAAGGTGCTTCAATTGTGATGAACTAGGCCATTTTGCTACAGAATACAGGAAATCCAAGAAAGCAAAGAAAGATAAAGCCTATCTTGAATTGGAAGCAAAGTATGAAGCTCTTCTGAAGAAATAGAAAAGCAAAGCTTATATTGTAGATGGGAAAAGTTGGGATGACTCTGATAATGATGAAGATGAGGAAGTTAGAAATTATGCACTAATGGCCTTGGAGCAAGGAGAGTCATCCTCATCAAAATCACAGGTACCAACTCTCACTACCATTGATTTAAATGTGAGTCAATATAAGGAAACTGTAGAGAAGATGAGCACAAAAATGTTTCACATTCATACAAATATGGTTGATGCTAATGAAGAAGTTAGCAGACTGACAAAGATAATTGAGAAGCTTGAAAATGAGAAACAAGAAGCTGAATTATTGTTGGTAGAGCTTGAAGCTGTGAGACAAGAGAATGCATATCTAAAGAACAAGCTCAAATATGCAAGTGAGATTGAAGCAGTGTTAAGGGAGAAGCTGGAAAAGAATGAAGTGAAGTTGAAGTCTTTCAAGAATGCATCTGAGTTGGTTGGGCAATACCATGAGAAAAATAAACCATGTGCAAATATTGCTATTGGTCTTGATTATGATTCCTTGAACAGCAAGAAGAAAAATATAAGTGACAAAGGAAAAACAGCAGAAAATGAAAATTTTCCAGCAATGCTGAAAAAGGTTATTTCACCTATGTTCAAGGTATGTGAAGTTAACTTCAGTGAATAAGAGTTGATTATCAAGCAAGAAATTGTTGATGAAGACAATAAGTAGAAAAATGCAGAAGAAACTCAATATTTCAAAGTTGAAGAGAATCTCAAGGACAACCAAGGTTCTAAGACACTTATCAAAGAAACCAGAACTGAAGATGCAAGAAAGAAGAAGAAAAATAGAAATGGGAAAATTGGGATAAACAAAAGCAACAATTTTGCTTATGTTACAGATGCTCCAAGAAAGAAATGTGAGAAATGTAGCTTTGTGAATCAGCTAACTCACCTTTGTAAAAAGGTTGTCAGCAAGCCAGCTGAAGGAGCCTGTAAATACAATGAAGCAGATGCAAATGATCCCTACTCATTTTGTGACAATTGATTGCATCCCTTGCAACTTGAAAGTAATGAAATGTTGCCACAAGCTGAGAGTAGACCTTAAAGAAACAAAAATTGGGTCTACAGCAGATAGGGAAAATGCACAACAGTCATTAAATTATATTTTATCTGAAATAACTCATTCTACTTCTGCTAAATCAGTTAACAAGAAGAAAGTGCACAACACTGCTTGGGTTGCTAAACACACTTAAACTCATTGTGTACAGGGCAAAATGAAGAAGGTCACATGGATCATATACAGTGGATGTTCCAGACATATGATAGGTGATAAGGCCCTACTATCACAGATTAGGAGAAGGTTGGCCCTTTGGTGACCTTTGGAGAGAACAACAAAGGATTCACAATGGGATATGGCAAGATTGTTTCTGGAAATGTTGTCATTGATGATGTAGCACTAGCAGCTTGTCTTAAAGTAAATCTTCTCAGTGTTAGCCAATTTGAAGACAAAGGCTTTAAAGTTTTATTCAACAAAGAAGAATGCACTTTAATCTGCAAGAAAACTGGTGAAGTTGCTCTGAAAGGAGCAAGAAAAGGAAGCTTATTTGTTGTATACTTGGACTCAGCAAATAAAGATGGAACTTGTTGCTTCTACACCAAGGCATCAGAAGAACAAAGCAAGCTATGGCATAAAAATTTGTCTCACTTAAACTTCAAGGCAATTAATACCTTGGTCAAAAAGGAGTTAGTAAGAGACATGCCTAATCTGGAGTTTGCTCAAGTTGAAGTTTTTGAAGCTTATAAGAAAGGAAAAATGAAAAGATCAAGTAACAAGTCAAAAACTGTGAATTCTATAAGTGCACCATTACAACTTATTCACATGGACTTGTTTGGGCCAATAAATGTCTTATCAATTTCAAGGAACAAATATGCACTTGTGATGGTGGATGATTTCTCAAGATACACTTGGGTAGAGTTCATGCACTCTAAAAATGAGACTCCAAACATTATAACTGAGCACATAAAGAAGATAGAAAAACAAGATGAAGATCAAAATTGTGTAAAGAGATTGAGAAGTGATAATGGAACAGAATTCAGGAATGCAATATTGAGTGAATTCTGCAAAAGCAAAGGCATTGTTCAAGAATTCTCAGCTGCTAGAACACCTCAATAAAATGGAATAGTTGAAAGAAAGAAAAAAACATTAGTTGAAGCTGCTAGAATAATATTACAAGATGCCAAGTTGCCAATAAGTTTTTGGGAAGAAGTTGTTAACACTGCATGCTATACTCAAAACAGATATCTCATTAACAAGGCCCATGAAAAATTACCTTACTCAATCATGTCTAAGAGAAAGCCTACTGTAAAGTATCTTCATATGTTTGGAAGCAAGTGTTACATTTTAAAAGAAAACTCTGAATATGTGGGAAAATTTGACTCTAAGGTTTTTGAAGCAATTTTTCTGAGATATTCATAGGAGAGAACTGCCTACAAGGTTTATGTGTTTGATCAAAAGAAGACTATGGAAAGCACATTTGATAATGATAAGTATCCATGCTTGGAATGCCTTGATGAAAATGAAGTTGAAATCCTTGCATTTGAAAACCTCAACACTAATAGTGATTCTGAAGAAGAAGATGAAGCTACTGCACAACAGATGATGAATGAGGAGACTACTGAACAAGAAAATCATGGGAATGGAAGCTCATCTCAAACACCTGAATTTGATAGTACAAACTTAGGGGGAGAAAGAGAAGAATGATCTACAAGTTATACCAATGATGAAGAAAATAATGAAGGTACAAGTCAACGAACTCACACAAGGAAGTGGGATAAAAGTCACACCAGAGAAGCAATTATTGGTGATCCAACTGCTGGTGTAAGAACTAGAAATGCAACTGCTATTGAGTGCCTACATGCATGCTTTTTGTCTCAAGTAAAGCCTAAGAAAACTGAAGAAGCTCCAATGGATCCTGATTAGATATCTGCCATGCAGGAAGAGCTGAATCAATTTGAAAGGAACAAAGTTTGGGAGTTAGTTCCTGCACTAAAGAACAGAAGTATAATTGGAACAAAATGGGGGTTCAGGAACAAGATGGATGAAAATGGTATGTTTACCAGAAACAAGGCAAGGTTGGTTGTTAAAGGCTACTCACAGGAAAAAGGAATTGGTTATGATGAAACTTTTTCTCCAGTTGGAGGACTTGAAGTAATAAGGATTTTTCTAGCATTTGCTGCATAATCAAATATTAAAGTGTATCAAATGGATGTCAAGAGTGCCTTCCTAAATGGTGACTAGAAGAAGAGGTTTATATGCAACAACCACCTGGCTTTGAAGATCCAGAATTTCCAGATTTTGTGTACAAGTTACTCAAGGCTCTATATTGACTAAAGCAGACACCTAGAGCTTGGTATGATACATTGTTAGAATTCCTACTTAAACATGGTTTTACTAGAGGGACTATAGACAAAACTCTTTTCTAAAAAAACATGGTGATGATATGATCCTAGTTCAAATTTATGTGGATGATATCATCTTTGGTTCTACAAATGAAAAGTTGTGCCAAAGATTCTCTAGACTTATGCAGAGTGAATATGAAATGAGTATGATGGGAGAATTAAGTTACTTTCTTGGTCTACAAGTCAGTCAAAGAAGTGATGGAATCTTCATCAGCCAAACTAGGTATGTCAAATATTTGTTGAAGAAGTTTGGTATGGTTGATTGTTCACCTGCATCTACACCTATGTCTATAGCAATAAAGTTGGATGAAGATAAAAAGCGCAAAAGTGTAGATATTTCAAGCTATAGAGGGATGATTGGATCATTGCTTTACTTAACTGCAAGTAGACCAAACATCATGTTTGCTACATGTCTGTGTGCAAAATTTCAAGCCAATCCAAAAGAATCAGATTTGATGGTTGTAAAGAGGATTTTCTTATACTTGAAGGGTTTGGGATTATAGTATCCTAAGGGAACTGGTTTTGAAGCTGTTGGCTACACAGATGCATATTTTGCTGGATGCAGGTTTGACAGAAAGAGCACTAGTGGAAACTGTCAGTTTCTTGGACAAAGACTTGTATCCTGATATACCAAAAAACAACAATTTGTGTCAACTTCTATAGCAGAGGTTGAATACATAGGTGCAGGAAGTTATTGTTCTCAAGTGCTTTGGATTAGAAATCAGCTAATGGACTATAACCTAGTGTTATGAAAAATTCCAATTTTGTGTGACAATACTAGTGCTATATCTATAGTGGCTAATCCAGTTAATTATTCTAGAATAAAGTACATTGATGTAAGGTACCATTTTATTAGAGAACATGCTACAAATGGTACTATTGAGCTCATTTTTGTTCCAACGGAAAAACAATTAGCTCACATTTTTACTAAACCTTTGGATGAAGCAAATTTCACTAGACTTATAGGTGAAATTGGAATACTTAATTCTTCATCCTAAGGCAAGAACTCAGCTAATATGGTGCAGCAGATTAATTTCTAGTAAATCAAAATTAATTTAATATTATTGGAAATTAACTGAAATATGAATTATAAATATTTCAGAAATCTCTGAATATTTATTTTTTTTTAAAAAAAAATCAGCTTGGAATTTTTCAAAATTCTAAGAAAACTGTCTAGCTGTAAATTTACATCCTTAGTATGTGAAATTATCATAAGGCGGAATCAAATTGATCAAAAGTATATGGAGAACTGAGTTCTCGATAAGTCTAATTGTCTTATCGACAAGTCATTTTAAGACTTCTCGAGTGAATTCTCGATAAGTCAATTTACTGACTTCTCGAGTGACTTCTCGATAAGCATTATTATGATTTATCGATAAGTCATTGTAGAGTTCTCTAGTAGTGTTAACTTACAGAGTTCTCTACAAGTATCTTTTTAGACTTATAGATAACTCAGAACTAAAATAATTTAATTCAATAAATTATTTTGGTAAAATACTTTTGGAAAAATTATTCTGAATTTATTCAAATAAAAATTGGAATCAAATTCAGTCCATTTCTGGACAAACTGGTATTTATTTGACATCTCGATAAGTCATTTTTTAGTTCTCTATAAGAGTAATTTAAAATGACTTCTCGATATGTAATTCATTTTCAAATTGACTTCTCGATAAGTATAACTCAAACGTCTATTTTTGACTTCTCGATAAGTCATTTGCTTTTACTAGAAATACCCAAACATCTCGATACATATACATACTTACATCTTTTGAGAACTTAAGTGACCTTGCTTTTCAATCCAAAACCAATTGCTCTCTTGTTTTCACTCCTTTCTCACTAATTTTTCTTACCCACTAAACTTCATACCCATAACAATGGCAGCCATCAATATTGTTCCCTGCATCCCCAAGGAGACTAACTTTCTTGCATTCTTAGATGCAAATCAAGCACTTGAGATTTTCCAATGTTTTGTCAAGTTCCTGTCTGAGACCTACTTTGTAGGCTCTCACTGCTAATCCTGTGTTGTACTTGGATGTATTAGGGGACTTTTGGAACACAGCTACAATAAGGACAATTGTGCATGAGAACCAAGCTGCAACAATTGTGATAAACTACACAATCAAGGGACTACATGTGGAGATCTCTAAAAATGATGTCAACCCGGCACTGGGCATTCCTCTGACAAGCTGGTGGAGGCTCCAAATCAGGATGAGTTGTATGAATTTATAGACTTCATCAACTATTCTGAGAAGATCAACCTGGCCAGCATGAACAAGAAGCATCTAAGGAGGGAATGGTCCTTTATTTTTTACTTAGTAATAAGGGCCTTCACCTGCAGGAAGTCAGGGTTTGACAACATATCAAATGTTGTCCAGAAGCTGGTCTACTCAATGGCCCACAACAAACGGATTAATCTAGGACACTACATACTGGAGGAATTGAGCACCAGGCTAATAATGCCATTGGAGTCAAGAGGTAAGGAAATTTTTCTGCCTAGATTTATTATGTCAGCTTTAAACCATAAAGTTAATGACATACATATGCTTGAAGGAGTAAATTGGTCACTAATTGGCAACTATAAGCAAGTATCCAAAATTCTATTTGGATCACTTTTTACTAAGAATAAGAGTCCAGTGAGTCTTAAGTTAACACCTTTTATGATTGAAAGATTTAAGACCTACCATTATTCTATGCCAGACATGAGAACCAGTGCAAGTCAACCTAGTGCAACAATGGTTCCTGAGCCCGTGGAAGCACAAACACAGGCACAACCACAGGAACTTACCCATGTTGAGCCTATTCCTTCACAACCAATAGCATCTAGGAAACCAACCACTTCAAAAAAAAGATAAAGGAGATAACCTTGAATGTTATGCATGAGAGTGGTGAGGAACAAACAGAAGCTGAGTCACCCTTGGTCAAGAGGATAAAGAAGAGTAAGAAATCTGACCTGACCACTCAAACCACCTCTATATCCTCCCAAATGGATGCAGTTGTAAACATGGGGACTAAACAGACTCTAGATACATCCTCTAAACAGGATATGTCTATTGAAAAGAGCATTCACCCCAATTCACCCTGTATAGAGTCTGCACAGCCAACACCTGAAGAAATTCAAGTGTATGGTAGGAGAAATAAGGATGGCAAATACTGTGAGATCACATCAATTGAAGCTCCCTCATCCATTCAGGGGGGGCTGCCGATACTCAATTCTGAGCAACAAGTCTTAAACTAGCAAATTTCTTCCTCTCCTATAGCACTTGAATCCATTTCTAAAGTGCAATCTAAATCAAGTGACTTGGTTCAAGAAACCTTGCTCACCACCCAGACACCACAATCAGATGGTGAGAGGCTACTAGCTGGGGTAGACCTTGATAACACCATCAAAACCATGGGGGATTCATCAGTTTTTATTGAAGACCCCATGGATGTTACAAATGCACCTTCATGTGCAAATCAGTCTTCACAGACTGTTAGATTTGACGGTAGTACTCTTGAGGGGGACCTATCTAAATCCTCTCAAATTCAATTGGAGGTTCCTCATGTGGGAACAACTCCCCTCAAAACCCTAGTAGAAATTACTTTAGAAGTTGATGCTAGTCCCAATGACCCTGCTATGAGAGAGGCAAGTTTATCACATTCATGAGACAGTGCTTTGCAAGAAGCACAGGGGTTTGAGACTGGTGCACATGACAGTAACCCAGTCAAATCCCCTATAATTCAATTGGAGGTTCCCACTACATGTGAGAAACAATAACTTGTCATAACCACAGAGCAATCTGTGAGTAAAACTGTGACTTCTGTCACATGTGGTTCTGATCAACCTCACGACCTCAACAACAACACCTTCTCTCTCAATGGCTGCAAGCATCTGACTCTCAACCTACATTTGTGGATGATCTTCTTATTGAGCAGATTCCTGGGTTAGCAAACATCTCACAGCATCTACTCACTTCATACATGAGCAATCAAGACTATCAAGCTATTATGCTAACATACAATGAAGATGTTGAAAAACAGAAGGAGAAGATTGTGAATGATGCAGAACAAGATGGAAATGTAGATGCATGGCTATTTCAATACTTTGTATTGGAGATAGATCAAGTCTTGGCTAGGTTTAGGGATTAATATATCAGTATTCTTGGAAGTAATGCCAAGGTCTTGACTCCACAGGATGTCTATGATGCAGTCACTGAGGTCTATAAAGCTCAATTCAAGGCTTTTTACCTATTTTGTAAAGCTCTAGAACTCAAGTTGACTGGTCATGAAGACAAGATAAGGAAACCAGTGAAGGAGAAAATGGATGAGATCATACCATCTCAAGTCCAGATCACCTCCAAGTTCAAGCATTTTGCTGATCAAATACAGGCGGTGGAAGCAACTTTTGGCTCCTCATCATCTACAAGCTCTCATCAGCCTGGCTCAATCTCTACAAATCTTCAAATCTAATCTCTTCAACAACAAGTCTTAAACTTGCAGACCTCTAATGCTTCTCTCAATGCACAAGTCCAAGCCTTGACTTCTCTAGTCAAGAGTCAACAATCAGATATCCAGACCCTGGTGGACTCTCACAAGCATCTTCAAATGCAGAATTATGTTGCTTTGGGGGCCATCATGGGGAATCTCAACATAGCACTGCCCTATTTACCTGAACAAATAAGGCCAGAGTTGCCAACTCCCCTCCTCATGTCTGTCACCAAGACTAAGGGGGAGATTGAGTCTAGGATTCAACAATATAGGGATGCTAAGGCAAAATCTAAAGAGCCTATTCAGATTGTTCAAAGCTCAAGTGCTCAAATTGATGTTGGAAAGGAAAAACTTCATAGGGTTGCAGAAGGACCCAATCAAGATTAGGAATTCAATGACCTTCTTGCAGCACTAAGAGTGTCTCTTCAAACAACTATGTGACCTGCAAGAAAGCTTTGGCCAAGAACATCAACTTTATAAGGGCAGTGGTGGTGAAAATTGATGACTTTTTAGAGAGAAGGATTGTCATGAACATCAATGATGGCGGTGTGGACATGTGTCTTTCGGTGACTCTCACAAATCTTCAAACTTTAAGAGTATCTGAACTGGATGTAATGATTGGCAGAATGAATCCAGTTATTCCAGAAGACACTCAACTTCTCTAAGAGCTCAAAAAGGCACAGACATCAGCTTTTCCAGAAGCCTAACTAAATCGAAATCAAGGAGTAGTTTATGTCTGTCCAACAACCAAAAAAGCCAGACATCTTCTTGTTCCTAAACATTATGTCAGATCAAATATGAGGGTGATCATGACCTTGCAGTCTGATTTAAAGTACAAAAGGAACAAGAAGCATGAGGATGTTGAGATGATAAAGATTTTGGACATATATCTCTTAAATCCTAACACCATGCTGCCAAATACTCAATACAATATAAGAAAAGACAAGAATGATGATGAGTAGAAGGATGACAAACAAAAGCCTTCTGGCTCAGATCCAAGTCAAGCTTCTAAAGCAACTGGCAGCAAGGACAATAGTCAAGGGGAGAAGAAGAAGGATGAAAAGAAGGATGGTAAAAATAAAAGGAGAGGAGAAAGGAGGAGCAAACAAAGACATAATGGCTTAGAACCACAACAAACCCTAAAAATCCAAACAACTCTCGCTCAACCTTCAAAGACAACAACCTCAATCATCAAACCACCTCTAACCTCTAAGCCAAAGTTTCTATACAAACAAACTGCAAACACTTTCCAAAAAACACCAATCACCTCAAACCAAACATCTCTCAAGAAAATCAAAAACTTACCTTTAAACAAGCCTTCACTCAAAATTCACTACAAAACTGTTGGGAGGAAACCTAAGAAGACTAAGGATGCTGAAAAGTACAAGTTACTGAAAGGGCCATCTGAAATTATTTCAAGAAAAGTGACTTTCTATCTTTAAATTGGTGCATCTCAGATGAAGATTATTTTCAACAACTAGCTGAGGAAATAGTTATATTTTGGGTTGTATCTCTAAGGGAAGTTAGAATTTACTATGAAGATGGGTCCTTCACATTCCTTGGTTGTGCTTTAATGTACTCTATCTCTCTCTCTCTCCCACAGAAATCAAGAGAGCGATAAGCTTGCTAAAAGATAAGGATACTGCTACAAGAGCCTGGAGATCAGTTTTGGCTGAGTGGTTGATTATAAGGGAGGAAAGAAGAAAAAGGAATGAAGCTGAATATGAGGAGAGGGTAAGGAAATATGATGAAAAGATTGAAATTTTCATAAAAAGATCAGAAGAACTGAAGGCAAAGGGAATGGGCAGAATCTCTAAGGATGGAAAGTTTTTGAACATTAAAGCTGGAAAATTCTCAAGATTTAGGATTGATTTACTAGACAGTGGTTATCCATAGGAAGACAGAATCAAAGTTTTGGAAGCTCTAAGTGGGACATCTATTATAGAAGAACTTCAAATTCTTGATTACTTAAAGGATCTCATTAGAAAGCTGAAGCAAAAATAGTCTTTACCTGATGCTTGTAACTATTTGAACTCTATAAATCTCCTAATGTAGAAAACTTGTAATTGTGTCAATTTTTATGTATTAATTTCATTTTCTAATAAATCTTGGGGTTAGTCTTGTTAACAGGCATAAATTTGTGTTAAGCAATCTTCTCACAAATTGGGGGAGATTATTGTGCAAGACATGCCTGTACCTCAACAAGACTAAGTCAAATTGACAACACTAAGTAAGTTGTATTGTAATCTTAGTTTACATTTTGTATTATAACATTTAAAGTCTGTAAAAATGTCAAAGAGCAGACTGGAGTCTTTTTCTGTAAACAGTATCAAGCCTAAGAATTATATCTGGAAGAAGATCAAGAAGATCATGCCTCAGAAGAATTATGAAAAAGCTTGGAGTTGAATAAATATGTTTTGAGAAAAATGTTTTATGTCAAGATCTCTACAAGTCACAGATTTAGTGTTATAGAGAAGTCATTCGAGAACTCCAAAATGACTTATAGAGAACTCAGGAAAGCTACTAGAGAACTCAGAGATATCGACAAGCCAAATTGAAGACATGAAGATTGGAGATATCGATAAGTCATTTCTTCAATAAAGAACTCAGAGTTATCGATAAGTCAAAATTCACTAGAGAACTCTGAGTTATCGACAAGTCAAATTTCACTAGAGAAATCAGAGATATTGACAAGTCAAAATTCACTAGAGAACTCTTAGTTATCGATAAGTCAAATTTTTACTAGAGAGCTTTGAGTTATCGAAAAGTCAACAAGTCACTAGAGAACTCAGAGATATCGATAAGTCAAAGTGAAGACATGAAGTGGAGAGATCTCGACAAGCTAAATTCTCTTATAGAGACCTCTACAAGTCAAATCAACTATAGATTAATGAGAGATCTCGATATGCCAATATACTTATCGAGATGTCAAGATCTCTATATGCCTAACTGGAGGTCTCGAGGTAAAATCTCAAAGTATAAATTGAAGACCAGTTCAATATCGAAGATTAACAATCAACAAACAATCCAACCAGTTGGATTGATAAGTCTACAAAAAGCAGCTTGAAGAGTGTGCAAGATCAAGGGTGAAGATTAACTGATAAAGGAAGATCAAAGTTAACATAGTATACAAAGATATGCTAAGCCGGAAATGGAAGATACACTTTTCCTATAATGGAATGATTAGTGACAGTTTACTAAAGTGAATAGCATCTCTTATTATACAATGTGTAAACTAGTAGGTAACTATCAAATAAATTTAACACTGGTCCTTTGTTAGTTGTAACAATTAGATCAGAAAATTCTTGTATTCTCTCAAGAAAGAACCTAAGCTCTTTATCAACAAAGAGCCGAGAAAGTTTCTAGCAAAACATTCTTAATTTTGATATAAAATTAAGTGAGTTTTGAAAGATTTGTGTTATTCACTGTTGCATGTTTAATTTCAGTCTTAACATAGTTTACTACAAAATTTGATTTACTTTGTTCACAACCATAAATATTTTAAGAAAAGTGGAAAAACATAAAAACACATTCAACCCCCCTCTGTGTGTAATTCATTACCTAAATTTGTTTATCTCACTCTTATCTTGTAGAAGCTTTGACTGTTATTCATGTTCTATACTTGGATGTGCTCAACGAGTTTTGGAACTCAGCTGTTGTGAACACTATTCCTCATGAGAATCAGATAGTTTCCTTGGTGGTTAATTGCTCAATTCAGGGTAAACCTATGTAGTTTGATGCTAATGATGTCAACAAGGCATTGGGAATTTGGCATGGTGGAGGTACCAACAGCACAGGAGCTAGCTGAGTTTATGGATTTCATAAACTACAGTGAGAAGATTAACATGGCCAGCCTGAACAAGAAGCATTTAAGGAGGGAATGGTCCTTTATCTTTGATTCTATTATTAAAGATTTCACATGCAGGAAGACTGGGTATGACAATATATCCAGTATTGTACAAAAGCTGGTGTTTACAACAAGCACATTAATGTTGGGCTATTTATCCTGGAAGAGTTAAGCACCAGGCTAACAATTGCCTTGGTACGTAGAGGTAAGGAAATTTTCTTCCTTAGGTTCATAATGTCTACTTTAAACTATAAAGTTGCAGACATTCATTTGCTTAAAGGAATAGATAGAACTAAAATAGGCAATTGTAAACAAGTGTCCAAAATTTTATTTGGGTCACTTATTACAAAGAATCAGGTAAAGGTAGCTCTAAATGTCACTAACTTTATGTTGGAGAGATTTAGGACCTACCCTTATCATATGCGTGACATGAGATCTAGTGTAATTTCTAGTACAGTTATGGCTCATGCACCTGTAGAAGTTTACAAACAAGATAACCAACAGAAGCCTTCCATAACTGAGACCATTTCCTCAAAGTCATTGGAAGCTAGGGAACCAACTACCTCATCCTCTCAACATGGTGGAGATAGTAAAAAGAAGAGAAAGCAAACACCAATGGTTATTGTTACTGAAAGTGGTTAGGACCAAACAAACACTGAATCAAACCTGGTCAAAAAACCAAAAAGTCAAGGAAAGGTTGAGTTGACCACTCAAATAGCCACCTCTGCATCTTCTAAAAAAGATGCAGTTGTAACAAAGGGGTACGAACAGACTCTTGGGGCACCTTCTTCACAAGGTGACACTATTGAACAAAGCATTCTCCCCAATACATCTTGTACAGAGTCTGCACCACCTCTTAAGCACTCTCAAGAGGATGAAAGAAGATATTTGGATGGCACACACAATGAGAGCACATCAGTTGAAACTCTCTCATCCATTCAGGGGGAGTTTCCAAAAATCAATTATAAAATCTCTAATCTTATTTCTCAAATTTCTTCTTCATATAATAAAAGGTTTGAATCTACTTCTCAAGCCTTGCCAAACTCTAGTGACATAGTTCAAGAAACTGTGATCACCACCCAGGAACAACATTTAGATGGTGAGAGGCTACATGTTGAGGTAGACCTTGATGACACCATCACAAATACAGGGGTTTCATCAGTTTTTACTGAAGATCCTGTGCGGATTCCCATTGCACCTTTATGTGCACAAAAGTCTTCACAGACTGCTAGGTTTAAGGGTAGTCATCTTAAGGGGGAGATACTCAAATTCTCTCCAATTAAATTGGAGGTTTCTCAAGTAGGAATAACTCCCATCACAACCCTGGCTGAAATTGCTTTGTCAATTGAAGCTAGGAGTACAATTGCCAATGATCCAGTCATTGAGGATTCAAGTATAGCACATTCAGGTGGTAGTTCCTTGCAAAAGGAACAAGGGTTTGAGGCCATGTTACATGATAGTAAGCTGGTCAAATCCTCTCCAATTCACATGGAGGTTTCCACTAGTGGTGAACAACACACTATCACAACCACAACTCATGTTGTTGAAAGAGATGTGTCCTAAGTCCAATCATGTATGATGATTTAGGAATAACTTTTATGTAATCTGTTTTGATTTCATTGATATTAATAAAAGACTTGTTTGGTTTTATTGCGGGCTTTATCTATTTAAGTGTTAAAATAAGATATACCATAGTTTAGAGTAAAGCTTTTTATGGATTATGATGAGATCATAATAATGAGACCTAAAAGATGATAACTCTGAACTTAAATATTTCCTGGTCGTAGGATTACTAACTGGTAATTAGTAATCCGCAAAGATCGGTACATACTATGCTTGCTTCATTATGAAGGATGTCTGTTCTCATAGACATTTGTGTGGTGATACTATAGCTAGTATGTAGGTGCTTATTATAGAATAAGTTCACTGAACATGACTCACACAGCTGAACAACTTATAGAGTTCACTCACGTGTCAGCAGATGTTCACATAGTGATAGTTGTACAAGTATCCTTAGACTTGAGGTCATCATAGTCATATTGTGTACACTGAACTATACTTTGGTTTAGTTTTTAGTCTCTAGGGATAATAATAAGGGCTCTACTGGGTGTAGGAATTTGTACACGAAGATAGTGTATGATCAATAAAGGATCTACCCCTTCCAGTGAAGAAAGAGAATGTTCAATGCTGATCCACTTATGCTAGTTCAGGAATCTCTGGCCAGAGTTGAATGAAATTAGAAAGGAGTTTCTAATTTACATTAATTAGAACTAAGCATAGTGAATGGGAAAACATTTGATTAAATAAGATAGGCTTGACACAAGTTCCATGCCTTGTATTTAATCGTGACATTACAGGGTAGAAGGAATTAATTGTATGGTAACTATTCACTGAATAGGTTCTTGGTCTTCTAAGCAGTGAATTCGTATTATCCGGATAGTCACGATATGCTGAGAAGTATCCCTCACGATGTAGAATAAATATGATTAATTAATTAATCATATTTAATGAATTAGAGAATTTATATAAATAATGATAAAATAGTTTTATTATTATTTATTTCTACTACCGGCTTAATATTGAACCTACAGGGTCACACCATAAAAGAGAATGATTTAATGGTGGAGGAATTAATTAATAATGACTGATAATTATTTATTTGTGAAATAAATAATTAATTAGCAAAATTAATAATTGATTAAATAAGATTTAATTAAATTATAAATTAATTAAGTAAAGTTCTTAATATTATTAATTAAGAATTTAATTTTGGAAATTAAATCAAGTGAGAGAATTATTTTTCTAAAGTGTTTAGAAAAGGGATTAATGATTAAAAGGTGTTTTAATTATTAGTTAATTGGTTAATAAGAATAATCAATTAAAGGGTTAATAATAATAATAATATTTTATGGAAAATTTTCAGCTGAAAATTTTACCTATAAATATACTATTATAAACCATATTTGCCTTAACCCAAATAATTAACCCTAATTCTAAAGTAGAACAAGAGGGAGGCAACTAATTCTCTCAACCTCTTCCTCCTCCATCATATTGTACTCTTGGTGGATACCGGTGGAGTGCTTCACACTTGAGGAGCAGCTGCTAGGGATTTCCGTTCATCGTTCTTGGATCGCTATTAAAGACCTCCATCTTTCCATTAACGTAAAGCTTCTTAAGGTAAACATACTGAACTACGAATTAAATATTATTTTTCGCATGGATCCTGCGGAGGGTTTCAGTTTTTTAAGATTTAAATTTACATTTTCGCTGCGTTTATGTGCTAAAATCCTTCAATGACATAAGAGCTACTTGCGAAAAGTTTTTAATTCATTTATGTGTTTAACTATTTTCGATATATGAGCATGTAAGTGATTCTCCATGATTTGATGTTGATATAATATGCTTATATATGTATGGTTTTGAATATATGATATTCATGTGAGTTGTATAATCATAAGATGATTATATAATCTTTATATATACTGATATATACATGATTTATGTTTGTTCTAATTATGAGAATCATATTAGATACGGATTCCGAATTGGTTGCTGCAGATTTGCTGAAATCTAGGTCTGGTGTCCGATTTACGCAAACGAATACCCTATTTCATAGGTAAACGAGCGTCTGAACAAAACTGATAGCTAATGCTATCAACGACTCGTCTGTAAGGCGTTTGATGTCTTTTACTGGCCGTAAACAGTGATTCTTGTTTTTCTGATTTGATTCTGATTTTTCTGATTTTTGTCATTTTTTTTTATGATTAGATCATGGATAATATGATATGTTAAGATCATATTATGTGTTTTAACATGCTTTTATGTATTGTATGAGCATGGTGGATGGTTATGGCCTTTCGACCTTAGTGTAATGGTTTTGGTTTTGGTTTTAAATACGACTTGCATGTCGTCAATCTTCGTAATCATAAATCTCGAATGTAACTCGAGTTATTCTTGTAAGTTCATTAGATTAGTTTTACTTTCAATCATGTAATGTAATTGAATACTCAAGAAGGCTATCCAATGGAGGTAATACAAAGAAGAAAACATGGCATACAAGAAGTCTAAACAAAGAAGAAGACTTATGTAATAAGTAGCTGTATTTATTTCCATCACCATATTAGATTGACCTTGATCTTTATCATAAGCTTGATAAAGATCACATAGGATGGGGCCATAACCAAACACATTTACTTTATTGCACTTTACATTTACTTGTTTATTTAATTTTATATATGAGATATATGCCTATATTTACCATGCGATGATAGATTTAGGTGAACTTAAATCAATATAAGGCGTGCTCTAGAAAATCTAGAATAGGAATCATTTCTTGCCTTAACAATAATATTATGAATACAATCATGAGATTCTTGTATTTATGAAACATGTAATTAAATATGTATTTTCAATATTGAGAGAAAGGATGATTCTGTCAAAAGCAGATTTCTATCTGTAAGAAAGTGGTATTAAGTGACGCCTCTTGACAATGCTCCCCTGATCTGGGAATCATCTGATTATCGATTATTGATTTGAAATATTTAATTTAAAAGGAAGAATCTCTTTATAATATAATTATGATTGTAACATAATATAATCCCTTTAAAATTAAATAATATCAAGTAGTAATTGGCCAATGACACAACGGGCTTGTGTCGATCAAAGCCTTCCAACATGGTAGAAAGTAGTTCTTATTTTTAAATCATTGTCGTTTCGTGCTACAGCCGAGGGATTTGATTTCGAAATAAGAAATACTTGTCTATTACATAAAGATGTGTACATTGAATTAGAATCTAAAGGTCGTTACATGCTACAGCCGTGTGCCGTTGGAGACTGATTCAAATGTATGAAATGTTGGGTTAGACTTGACTTAGAATATTGAGTTTGTCGTGCTATAGCTGTGACTCAATTATTCAAGAGGCTAAAGTTTTATTAGGGAATAACATAAGATATAATTGACAAGAGTTGTCTGCCTATTGAATATTACATGACGTTTCGTGCTACAGCCGAGGTTTTGTGATGGAATGTAGGATCCCTATTCCCACTAGCATTATGAATGCTTAATTTTCACTTAGGGGTTGTATAAATTAGATAAACTAGTGGGAGCCACTTATGAATAAAGACCCGATTCATATAGTGTTTTGAAATAAAATTGAATATTTGCTAAGTGTTGTTATGTGTTAATCATTTACAGATTTACTATATTCATTATGTCTTCTGCACTATCACTCCGGAGTATACTAGATGGTCACAAGTTGACTGCTCCTAATTTTGCTGACTGGTTTCGAAACTTGAGAATTGTTCTCAGGGTTAAGAAGCTGGAATATGTGTTTGACTCACCTAAGCCTACTGAACCTGCTAGCGATGCACATAATGATGAACATATTATGTATCGTAAGTGGATAGATGATTCAAATGTTGCTCAATGCATCATGCTAGCTTCCATAAACATTGAGCTACAGAAGCAACATGAGCATATGGATGCTCACACTATCCTTATGCATCTACAAGAGTTGTATGATGTGGCAGGGAGGACAGCTCAATATGAGATATCGAAGGAGTTGTTCAGTTGTGGGATGTCTGAGGGATCATCTGTGAATGACCATGTACTTAAGATGATCAATTTAATTGAACGTCTTGGACAACTTGGTTTTGCCATGGATGGGGAGCTGAGCCAAGACTTGGTCTTGCAATCACTTTCGAGTTCGTTCTCGCAGTTTATTATGAACTTTCACATGAATAAGCTGGATGTCAGCCTGCCTGAACTCCATAACATGTTGAAGACTGCGGAATCGAATTTTCCCCCTAAGAAGAGTTTTGTTCTTCTAATTGGTGAAGGTTCCAATCCTAAGAAAAGGAAGAAGAACCCTTCCAAGAAGAAAAAAGTAGGTGAGAAAAATCCGGTTCCACCAAAAGCTGAAGACCCCAAGAGCAAAGCTGTTTGCTTTCACTGTAACAAGGTGGGGCACTGGAAGAGGAACCGCAAGGTTTACCTTGCAGAATTGAAGAAGAAGGGTAGTGAGACTACCGCTTATAATTCAGATATGTTCATGATCGAAGTTAATATATCACTAAGTCAAATTTCTACTTGGGTATTAGATACCCCCTGTGGTTCTCATATTTGCAATTCGTTGCAGGGACTAAGGAGAAGTAGGACTCTTGAAGAAAAGGAGGTGATTCTACGGATGGGAAATGGAGCAAGAGTTGCTGCTGAAGCTGTAGGATCATTTCATTTACATATGCCTACGGGCAAGACTATTGTTCTAAATAATTGTTATTTTGTTCCCTCGATTGTGAGGAATATTATTTTTATTCCATGTTAGACTTGGCTGGATTTTTGTTTGTTATTCAGAATAATAAATGTTCAATTCTTAGAGATAACGTTCTTTATGGAAGTGGTATTTTAAACAATGGTCTGTATGTATGTGACGTAGAGCATAATTTACTACAAATTGAACATACTAATAAAAGAAAAAGGGATGATGAAAATCTCACTTTCTTGTGGCACTGCGGACTTGGTCATATTAGTGAAAATAGACTGCGGACATTGCATAAGGAAGGGTTACCTGACCCCTTTGATTTTGAATCATATCCTACATGCGAGTCATGTCTATTGGGTAAAATGACCAAATCTCCATTTAGTGGACATGGAGAGAGGGCTGCAGATATGCTAGGATTGGTACACACAGATGTATGTGGACCAATGTCTACGCAAGCCATGGGTGGATTTTCATACTTCATTGTTTTCATAGATGATCGATCTAGATTCAGATATGTGTATTTGATGAAACACAAGTTTGAAGCCTTTGAAAAGTTCAAAAAATATAAGTATGAAGTGGAGAAACAAACCAAACATAGTATTATAACTCTTCGATCAGATCGAGGTGGTGAATACTTGAATGGAGAGTTTCTAGCTTATCTCAGAGAAAATGGTATAGTCTCCCAGTGGACTCCTTCATATACTCCACAGTTGAATGAAGTATCTGAAAGGAGAAATCGAACTTTGTTAGACATGGTTCGGTCCATGATGAGCTATACGAATCTTCCAGTATTCCTATGGGGTTATGCATTGGAAACCTCAGCATATTTACTGAATAAGGTGCCTTCCAAATCTGTTCCTCAAACTCTATATGAGATATGGAAAGAAAGGAAACCGAGTCTTAAACACGTTAATATTTGGGGATGTCCAGCTTATGTCAAGAAAGTTGACCTAGATAAGCTGGAATCTCGATCCGTAAAATGTAATCTTGTGGGATATCCTAAAGAGACTTTAGGGTATTACTTTTACACCGATCATCGGGTGTTTATCTCCAGACATGCTACCTTCTTGGAAAATCAGTTTATCCTTGAAGGAAACAGTGGGAGCAAAATTGGACTTGATGAAGTTCAAGAAGCATAAACTACTATGGAACAAGTGGAAACACCTGTTCAGACTAAACAACCTTCTGTGGAACAGCCCATTCGTAGGTCAGGGAGAGTGTCTCGCCAACCTGAGAGGTATTATGGCCTTGTTATTGAGAATGACAATCCTGTGACCTATAATGAGGCTATGAGTAGTGTTGACTCAGAGAAATGGCATAGTGCCATGAAATCCAAAATGGAATCTATGTATACCAACCAAGTATGGACTCTGGTTGAGGCGCCTGAAGGTGTTAAGCCTATTGGGTGCAAGTGGGTACACAAAAGAAAGATTGGAGCAGATGGCCAGGTGGAGACCTATAAGGCCAGGCTCATGGCAAAAGGATTCGAACAAAGGCAAGGGATTGACTTTGATGAAACTTTTTCGCCTATAACCCTGTTAAAATCAATTCGGATTTTGCTTGGATTGCTGCTTACTACGACTATAAGATCTGGCAAATGGACGTGAAAACGGCCTTCCTCAATGGGGAACTTGAAGAGGAAGTGTATATGACACAGTCAGAGGGTTTTCTTTCCAAGGGAAATGAACACCTAGTGTGTAAGCTGTTGTGAACCATATATGGTTTAAGGCAAGCTTCTCATAGATGGAACATCCATTTTGATGAGACAATCAAAGAATTTGGTTTTATCAAAAACATAGATGAACCATGTGTCTATAAGAAGGTTAGTGGGAGCGCGGTAACATTTCTTGTATTGTATGTGGATGACATACTTCTTATATGAAATGTTTTGCGACGTTTTCATCAGATTAGGGAGATTGTTGAAAGAGGAGATGTCAACGTCAAGAGAGTTGACACACATAACAACATAGCAGACCCTTTAACAAAGCCACTTTCTCAAAGTCACTTTGATCATCGTAAAGACAAGATGGGTATTAGATACAAGAGTGATTAGCTTTAGTACAAGTGGGAGATTGAAAGAGATGTGTCCTAAGTCCAATCATGTATGATGATTTAGGAATAACTTTTATGTAATCTGTTTTGATTTCATTGATATTAATAAAAGACTTGTTTTGGTTTTATTGCGGGCTTTATCTATTTAAGTGTTTAAATAAGATATACCATAGTTTAGAGTAAAGCTTTTTATGGATCATGACGAGATCATAATAATGAGACCTAAAAGATGATAACTCTGAACTTAAATATTTCCTGGTCGTAGGATTACTAACTGGTAATTAGTAATCCACAAAGATCGGTACATACTATGATTGCTTCATTATGAAGGATGTCTGTTCTCATAGACATTTGTGTGGTGATACTATAGCTAGTATGTAGGTGCTTATTATAGAATAAGTTCACTGAACATGACTCACACAGCTGAAGAACTGATGGAGTTCACTCACATGTCAGGAGATGTTCACATAGTGATAGTTGTACAAGTATCCTTAGACTTGAGGTCATCATAGTCATATTGTGTACACTGAACTATATTTTGGTTTAGTTCTTAGTCTCTAGGGACAATAATAAGGGCTCTACTGGGTGTAGGAATTTGTACACGAAGATAGTGTATGATCAATAAAGGATCTACCCCTTCCAGTGAAGGAAGAGAATGTTCAATGCTGATCCACTTATGCTAGTTCAGGAATCTCTGGCCAGAGTGAATGAAATTAGAAAGGAGTTTCTAATTTACATTAATTTGAACTAAGCATAGTGAATGGGAAAGCATATGATTAAATAAGATAGGCTTGACACAAGTTCCATGCCTTGTATTTAATCGTGACATTGCAGGGTAGAAGGAATTGATTGTACGGTAACTATTCACTAAATAGGTTCTTGGTATTCTAAGCAGTGAATTCGTATTATCCGGATAGTCGCGATATGCTGAGAAGTATCCCTCACGATGTAGAATAAATATGATTAATTAATTAATCATATTTAATGAATTAGGGAATTTATATAAATAATAATAAAATAGTTTTATTATTATTTATTTCTACTACCAGCTTAATATTGAACCTACATGGTCACACCATAAAAGAGAATGATTTAATGGTGGAGGAATTAATTAATAATGGCTGATAATTATTTATTTGTAAAATAAATAATTAATTAGCAAATTTAATAATTGATTAAATGAGATTTAATTAAATTATAAATTAATTAAGAAAAGTTCTTAATATTATTAATTAAGAATTTAATTTTGGAAATTAAATCAAGTGAGAGAATTATTTTTCTAAAGTGTTTAGAAAAGAGATTAATGATTAAAAGGTGTTTCAATTATTAGTTAATTGGTTAATAAGAATAATCAATTAAAGGGTTAATAATAATAATATTTTATGGAAAATTTTCAGCTGAAAATTTTGCCTATAAATATACTATTATAAACCATAATTGCCTTAACCCAAATAATTAACCCTAATTCTAAATTAGAACAAGAGGGTGGCAAGTAATTCTCTCAACCTCTTCCTCCTCCATCACATTGTACTCTTGGTGGATACTGGTGGAGTGCTTCACACTTGAGGAGCAGCTGCTAGAGATTTCCGTTCATCGTTCTTGGATCGCTATTAAAGACCTCCATCTTTCCATTAACGTAAAGTTTCTTAAGGTAAACATACTGAACTACGAATTAAATATTATTTTTCGCATGGATCCTGCGGAGGGTTTCGGTTTTTTTAAGATTTAAATTTACGTTTTCGTTGTGTTTATGTGCTAAAAACCCTTCAGCTGTGAGTCAAACTGTGACCCCTGTCACAGGCACAGTTACCATCTCCAACTCATACACTTCAAACACAACAGACTAACCATCAACCTCAATCATATAACACCATCCTGAGCACCTAATTTCCCAATGGCTGTAAGATATTCAAGCCCAACCTACAATAGTAATGATCCTTTGGTTGATCATCTTACAGGCCTAGCCAACATAACCCAATAACTCCTTACCAGTGATATGTCCAACCAAGACTATCAATGTGATATTCCATTTTTTTCAGAATTATTATTATTATTATTATTATTATTATTATTTAAATATGTTTAGATGGTTTTCTGATTAAGAGAGAATAAAATGATGGATATTTTATTCTTGTTTGACGAGTTTGTGTTATTAAATGGTAATGTGCTAATTTTTAAGTGTTATATCGATCTTTGTTAATTTCTAAAAATATTTACTTAAATGTATTATTTTCAAAAGTTTATTTGAAAACCGATCATTTTATTGATATCGGTAAATTTAGTTCGTTTAGTAATATTAGGGATTGGATGGATATTTTGTCTGCTATGTGTTGTATGTAATATTAATTGTGTGGGACTCAATTGTGATTGAGGAATATTTGTATTATTAATTACTGAGTCGTATCGTTTTGTTTTTGTCTTTAAAAGTGATTTTATTGAAAATCTAATTTCATAAATATTTAAATTATCTTTAAAATTATTTTTATGACTTTATAATTACAATAATTATTTTTGGGATTTTATAAAATTTAGAAATCAATATATTTCATCAATTATTTAGCCCTGTATGATTTTCTGATTTTATTTATTTGTAAAATCCGTATTTATTTCCAAAATTCTTCAAAAATTTTGAAACTCATATTTATGTAAGTTTGGAATATTCTGAGAATTTTAAAATTATTTTGGAAATTTTTGAGATTAATTTTACTCGCACGTTGAATCGTTTAATTGTTAAAAGCGCGTATAAATTGTATTTCAAAAAGTGTTTTAAAATTACGAAATTTATGTTTTTATAAACTTCGGGATATTTGTAATATTTTAAGACTATTTTCGTGATTTTTTGAATTTGTTTCAAGTGCAGCTCGGTTTGTTAATTGTAAAATGCGGGTATGTTGCACAATTCAAAAATGCTTTAAAAATTATGAAATTTTCATTTTATTAGTTTTTGATTATTTTGGGAATTTTAAAATTAATTTTGAATTATTTTGATTTATTTTATCCATAAAGTATATCGTTAAATTGCGGATGCGGGAAGAAATCGAGGCACACAGATTTATGTGTCAAGGGACATGTGTTGAATTCTCAAAAATTTATTGATGTGTGGCAATGCAGGAGAAAAGAAACAAAAACAAAAACAAAAAGAAAACAAAAACGTGTACCTAATCTACCTAGCCACAGCCACCCCCCCCCCCTCACCTGGCACCTAACCGCCCCTCTTAAAAATTCATATCTTCTCAACCGTCCGTCCAAATTTCAATTGTTATATTTATAAACGATCAGCGCTTCAATACCTAGGCATAGGTATATATATATATTGCAAGGTTTTGAGGAGATAATTTACACAGCATATTCTCCGTTTTAATTTATTTTCGGGACGTAGAAAAAGAGTTTGGAGGCAGTGATTACTCAACATGGCATCTCAGCTTGTATATGTCTATGGCTATTAATTTCGGATTTTTCTGGAGATATTTTCCGGACATCAGATATTATCCTCGAGGTGACCAGAATTTATTTTGGGTAAGGATTCCGAGATTCTGCTTTTATATTTTGGGTATATTTTGCTTAGTGGCAATCCCCATCTTTTTTTGTAACTGACTTACTTAAATAGTCTTTTTTTGAAACCATTTCGGTTCTGTTAACTCACTTGTAAGCTGTCTTTCGATCATAAATAGGTTTCACATCTGACATATATGTGTTAAGCATATAATATAGCCTGATCTCTTTTCTTACGCTATTTAAAGTGGTCATAATAGATATGTTAGTGTTTATATATATATTTTGTAATTTTTAGAAGTGGTTGTAGAAGTCATTTTTGACCGTGTTATTCATTTATGAAGTGTTTATACGCGTAAATATAAATTATTGTGTTGATTGTTGTTGGTTGTGTCGATATGATATCGACTGGAAGTCCGAGAAATAGAGGAGGTGTTGTCCGATTTCCAAGAAAATATTATTTTTAGTTGTGAAGATTATTATTTTTATTATTATTCGAAAATAAATCCAAATTATTTAGTTAATGAATTTTAATTGATTATTTAATTAGATTTAACTATTTCTTATGATTTAAAAATTCCAAAAATAGTTTCGAGCTTTAAAATATTATTAAAGCTCGATAAGTATTATTAAATGATTTATTCTTATTTTATTCGTATTAAATAAACTGTTCATCCGTTTATTACGAAACGAACGCGTATAGACTCAAAAAAATATGTTGCTTTCTTTAAAAATACTTTCTGGACCTAAATTCTTTTGTTTTGGGGACTCGATTGTTTTTGCAAATCATTCTGAGTCGTTTGTTGATCAATAAATTATATTTTGACCCGTTTTAAATTCTTAAATATTGAGTCAAGTCTTTTAGCGAATCGAGTCATGTGTGGTATGAATTATTTGATACGTGGCTTATGTGTTTATAGGTTATGTGAATTGTGTGCGTACATGAGTCAAGAGTCTTGTGTTTGACTGTTTCATTTATATGTGGGCTATCGTATGGGTAGACGATAGGGTTTTTAACGCACAGTTCGTCGAGCAATTATCGTTTAGATGATTAAAATTATATCTTTTAATTATAGATGCGGATCCCTCGAGTTGATCGAGACCAAACATTGAAAAGAGTAAGATGCAATGGTAATGGGTATCTGGCTTCTAGCAATCGAAGGAGCAGCATATCAGTAAAATGTTGAAAAGCAAGACAGAGATGTTTTGAGACAGAATGTCAGAATAGATACGTCTTTGCGAGTGTGACTAACTACTAAATCTCAAAGGCAAGTATCCCTATCATCACTTATTGTTCAAGTGATATTTATTTTGAATCCTATTATGCAAATATTAGTTTCCCTATTCTCAATTCAGTATAGATAAATGTTTTACATATCGCTGAATTAAATGATTCTGTTTATGCAAGTACCCTCTACTATTCTATATTCAAAATAGTTAAATGTTTTACTTATCAAATTACTGGATTTATAAATATTTTGGATTTTGAGAAAGATGATTTTGTTGCGAAAATTCCTGCCCAAGTGAATGGGGGAATAAAAATTATTTAGAATGTCGATTGATTCGGCTCCTTTTTCAATAAAAAAGGTTTTAAGATTGGAATGGTTACTGGTTACAGCGTAGGTGATCGAGATATCGGTCCAGCTGTAATATCTTTCAAGGTGAGTATATGCCTTTTCTGGCGCCCTATAGGTACCGTATGTCTGCGGGATACGGGTAGTACCTATATTTACGGTATGGCTGCGGGATACCGGTGCTGTTTCGTGACTGATCATCAGGAACATCATGAAATATAATTGGTTCCAATCTAAACTGTTGTTTCTAAATTGTTTTGATATTCATAGAATAAATGGTTTATCAACTGTTTCTGTTTCGGATAAAAGGTGGAAAGCGGTTTTGATTCAGTTCTGATTCATGCTGATATTTACTTTGTTGTTGAATATCAAAGGTGGTATTAGTATAGATGGTTGATGTTCACTTCAGTATGGAATGTTGTGAGCATCAAAGTTCGTATTGATATCTAATTTGATATGACAACAAAATAAGTATTAATTTCAAGAGTTTGGTTTTGAATAAAGTTTGTGATTCAGTCCATAATCATTGTTTCATGTTATTGTTGTTTATGATATTTTCGTAAATACTGTTTTACGAGTTTTATTCTCGTCAAGATTCAAAGTATTGCTGAAGCATTTCGCTCAAAAATATCAAAATGGTTTTGAATACAATTAAGGAATCAATTATGGGGTTCCTCAACTAAAATTTTATGATTCAACAATTATAATTTTAAATGTTCCGCGCTATTGCAGACATCAGTTTTATATCAAAACGACCATATATATATTACAATGATCTTGCTGAGCATTTCTTCCGCTCATACTTGCCTGTTTTAAATTTAACCTCCAGTGAGGATTAGCTTGCGCTGTTTAGCCGCGTAATTCGAGGAAGCAAAGAAGAAGCTCTTGGAAGGTGGTTGGTCCAGGGTTTGCGGGCTAGTGTAAGTTCTGTTCTGAAAGGTTGTTTATATTATATTATATTATAATTGTGTTATTTTATAGTTGGGCCTAGTATACTTCTTTTCGAAGTTATACTAGCGGGTTAAGTTTTGAGATTGAGAATTATTGAAAAGAGTTTTAAAAGAAAGTGAAAAAAATATTTATAGAATTTGGAATTCTTGTTTCTAGAATTGTAACCTTAAAAGATCTTGGATTAGTTTTGGGGTCATAGGTGATAAATATCTTCCGCTGGCATTTGTATATTGATTAAACAGGTTAAATTGGATTGAGGTTTTATAGTGACGACCAAATCCTCTGACCCCGGATTTGGGGGCGTTACAATCAATCCATTATACTCTCATACATGGAGGATGTTGAGGAGCAACAGGAGAAGATTACAGATTAAGCGGATGGTAATATGGATGCATGGCTTTCAAAAGACTTCACAACAATCATGGGGGAGGCCTTGACAAAATTTAGAGAGGAGTATGTCACCATTCTGGGAAGCAATGCCAAGGTCCTCACTCCTCAAGAGGTTTATGATGTTGTCACAGAAGTGTACAAAGCTCAACTGAAGGCATTTCATCATATTAGAAGAGCTATGGAGAACACACTGGACAAGCATCAAGCAGCAGTTAAGAAATTTATAAATGATAGAATTGATGAACTGATGCCCGCATTCACAGATATTAAATCCAAGTTTAACAAGTTTTCAGACAAGCTTCAATCCCTCTCCCTCACACCAGTTGAACAAAATGTATCCAAGTTGAGGGACTCTTTTAAAGCTTTGCATGCGGTGATACAGAAGCAGATAACTCAAAATTATGACTAAAAGGTCAAGCTGGATCAATTGTACAAGGATAGGTTTGAACCATCAGCTCTGGTAATGGAGGAGATCAAGAATATTGTTTAGAATTCTTTTGGCGCTTTATCAACATCCAGTTCACAACCTGTACCTTCCACCCCAACCAACCTTCAAATCCAAAATCTACAAACTCAAATCTCAAAACTACAAACTTTAAATGACTCTTTATCTGCTCAAGTATTTCAGTTAACTTCATTGGTCACCAGCCAGCAACAAGACATCAAGACCCTATAAGACTCCAACAAATATCAACAAATGTAGACCTCAGTATCTCTGGGAGCTATTATGGGGGCTTTAAACATACCCCTCCAAAAAACACCACAATCAGTAAGGATCCAAATCCCTCTACCTTCAACCATTATGCCTGCTACCAAGACAAAGGGGGAGATGGAGTCTAAGCTAAAATCATCAAGCCAAACCACAATTTAAACTCAAAAAAAGATAATGTTGAAATGGACAGACTTATGAAGGTAGCTGGGGGACCTTGTCTTGACAGGGAATTTGATGAACTTCTCAAAGCTCTTAGAATCTCTCTAAACAACAATCACTTCACTTACAAGAAAACTTTGGAATGAAACATAAGGAATTTGACTTGTCGATATCTCTGAGATCTCTACATCCACATTTTAACTTGACAATATCCCTGATATCTCTACATGCAAAAATGACTTGTCGATATCTCTTGGGACTTCTCTACAAGTCATTTTGGACTTCTTGACAGATTTCTCAATATCCCTTGATCTATGACTTATCGATATCTTGACTAAGAATATTTTTCCTAGAACAGTATTATTCAAATCCACGCTGCTACACTTCTCTCTGAGGCATGATCAGAATTTGATCTTCTTCTAGAATGGATTCCTTAGCTTCAAGACTGTTCACAAAAAAATCCCCCAGTCTAATCTACTAAATATTTTTACAGACTCAAGGAATACAATTACAGAATAAAAATATGTATTACCATAAAATTTAATCTTAGGACTGTCAATATGACTTAGTCTTATTATATACATGCATGTCTTGCATAACAATCTCCCCTAATTTATGAGAAGATTGTTTATCATAAATTCATGCCTAATAACAAGACTAACCCCAAGCTAAAATCGAATTGTAATAATTTTATATTGTTCGTTAGTAGTTGTAACTTATTTCAAACCATAACCTGTTTAAGAACCTTGTGATATAAAGGGGTTAAATAATTATATTATGATAATGTTTATTAATGGTGAGAAGTGACTCCCCAATCTAGAACCCGGATTGGTAAGGCGTCACATGAGTTACTTCCTTAGCCTTCAAGTTACCCAAAGAAGTGATGGAATCTTTATCAATCAAGCCAAGTAGGTCAAAGATTGTTGAAGAAATTTGGAATGGTTGACTGCTCACCTGCATCAACACCTATGTCTACAGCTACCAAGTTGGATGAAAATAAGAAAGGAAAAAGTGTAGACATTTCAATTTATAGAGGAATGATTGGATCTTTGTTGTACTTAACTGCTAATAGGCTAGACATCATGTTTACAACATGCTTATGTGCTAGATTTCAAGAAAATCCTAAAAAATCACAATTGGTGGTTGTCAAGAGGATTTTCAGGATTGAGATGTTTGAACAAAGATCTAATAAAATGAAGGCAAGGGGGTTAATTAGGGTTTCTAAATATGTAATTTTCTGAATATCACGGCTGGCAGACTTTCAAAATTCAGGATTTATCTATTTAACAACTACTCATTATATGAATGGCTCAAACTTATGGAAGCTCTAAGAGGGACATAGATTATTGATGAACTTGAAGTTTTAGTCAAACTCAAAGACCTCATTAGAATAGAACCTGGTTATGAGAAATTCACATAAGCTTTGTAACTCTGTACTAATGTAACTGGAAGTTGTATAAAAATAGTTTTTTTGTCAATATGTCAATTTTATTATAACATTTCAAGAAGCCTACTTTAACCAAACAAGGAAGTGGCCTACATCCGTCCTAACACCTGACAGTTAGATTCCAAACCCTTGTGTCATAGAGAACAAAAAATTGCTGATTATATTAAAGACATATTTGAAGTCAAAGAAGAACAAGACTGTTGAAGATGTGGAAGCTTTAAAAATAATTGCTAAATATTTGAAGAATGTTGAAGCTATGTTGCCAAGAGCTCAAATTAACATAAAAGATGACTTAGATGATGATGAGCAGAAGAAAGATAAACATAAATCTTCTGGCTCGAATCCAAGTCAATCTAGCAAAGTAACTGCTAGCAAGATGGATGAGAAGAAGTAAGAGAAGGAGGAAAAGAAAGGAAGGGATGATGGAAAGAGAAGAAGGAAGGATGGAGAATGGGAAAAGAAACAGAATGTCCGAGAAACTAAAATCTCACATACTCTACCAACTCAAACCCCCAAACTTGCCAAACAAACACTCAACCTAACCTGACCTCAAATCCCAAATACCTTTACAAGCCAACTGCAAATTCTCTACTCAAAATACCTATCAAAGCTAGCCAAACCTCACTCAAGAAAATATCAAGACCACTTTCATTCAAACCTCCAACCAAAACTCACTTCAAGACTGCTGGAAGAAAACCAAGAAAAATTCAAGTTGATGCTGGTGCTATATGGAACTGTTTTAAACAGGATGACTTTCTACCATATTCAAGGATCATAACAGATTATGATTATCACTAAAAACTAGATGAGGAGATAGTCAAAGTTCGGGTTATTTTTCTAGGAGAAGTCAGAATCTACTACAAGGATGGCTCTTTCATTTTGCTGAATAGAGAACTAATAGAGACATTTTTAACTGCAGAATTGAAGAGGGTGATCAGTTTGATAAAGGCTAAGGATTCAAGTACAAGAATGAGGAGGGATGTGTTGGCTGAAAGGTTGAGAGAAAGGAACATAAGGTATGCCAGGGAAAAGGCTGAGAGAGAAGAAGGGGAAAGAAAATATGCCAAGAAGATTGAGATGTTTGAACAAAGATCTAATGAACTCAAGGCAAAGGGGTTGAGCAGGGTTTCAAAAGATGGACATTTTTTGAATATCAAGATTGGTTGATTTTCAAGATTCAGGATTCATCTTCTCAACAATTACTCATTAAAAGAATGGCTCAAACTACTGGGAGCTCTAAGAGGGACTAAAATTATTGAAGAACTTGAAGTGCTAGTCAAAATCAAGGACCTCATTAGAAAAGAGCCTAGTTATGAGAAATTCACCTAATGTTTATAACTGTGAACGGATGTAAATGATCAATGTATAAATACTGTATTTTGTCAATCTGTCAATTTTATTGTATTTGATTTTGGCTTGGGGTTAGTCTTGTTATGAGACATAAATTTGTGATAAGCAATCTTCTCACAAATTGGGGGAGATTGTTGTGCAAGACATACCTGTATATAACAAGACTAAGTCATATTGACACCCCTAAGATTAAGTTGTATGATAATCAATATTTGTATTCTGCAATTATATTCCTTGAGTCTGTAAAAATGTTTAGTAGATTAAACTTGGGGATTTTATTGTGAACAATTTTCAAGTCAAGGAATAAACTCTTGAAGAAGATCAAATCATGATCATGCCTCAGAGAAAAGTATAACGGCTTGTAGTTGAATAATATTATTCTAGGAAAAATGTTCTAATTCGGGATATTGACAAGTCACGGATCAAGGAATATCAAGAAGTCAGTCGAGAAGTCCAAAATGACTTATAGAAAAGTCCCAAAAGATATCGACAAGTCATTTCTGCATGTAGAGATCTCAGATATCCACAAGTCAAATGAAGATATAGAGAACTAGAGATATCGAAAAGTCAATACCTCATGTAAAGATCTCAAAGATATTGACAAGTCAAAATGTGTATATAGAGATCTCAGAGATATCGACAAGTCATTTCTATATGTAGAGATCTCAGAGATATCGACAAGTCAAATTATTCATGTAGTGAACTCAAGATGTCGACAAGTCCAAAGACCATGTAGAGAACTAGAGATCTCGACAAGTTATTCAACATATCAAGAACTAGAGACCTCGACAAGTCATTTACATATGTCGAGAACTCGAGATATCGATAAGTCATTTTACTTATCGATATGTCACTTCTCTACAAAAAAAAGAGATCTCGACATACTATTCAAATTCATAATACATACAAGTTTAGGATTCAAGATTCTCAGTCAACAAAAAATTCATTCACTGAATTGGAAAAACTACAAAAGTAGCTTGAAAAATACAAGATCAAGGGTCAAGATTCACTGGACAAAGGATGGTCATATACCTGCAAGATTCTGCATAGATTACTAACACTAGAAAAGGAAATAGACAAGGTTGATTTAGAAATTGGTTAAGTACATTTTACTGTAAGTTTTGCAAACCCGTGTTGCTAGTCTATAAAGCATGCACAGGTCCTTAGTTTAGAAGTAACAAACAGATCTAGAAAAATCTTATATTCTCTCAAGATAGAAGCTGAGTTCTTATTTTCTAAGAACACATTTTTGTAGCAAGACAAACTTAATTAATACAACTAAGTGAGTTTTTCATATATTGTATTTTGTGTGTTTTATGTTTACATTATATCTCTACAATTCTTACCTGCTTTATTCAACCATAATCTAAAAAGTTTTGATAGCCAAGTAAAATTCAAGACACACGAATCCCCCCCCCCCCGTGTTATATTTCTTTGCATTCAATATCTAAAAATATGAAATAACTTAACTTCTTCAAAACCTCAAGTAGGTTTCTCCCTTTTAGTTTAATATACGAGGCTTAGACCTCATTTACCCAAAAAAAAGTTTGGGGGAATGATAGGGAATAAAAATAACCCTAATTGTGGAGTTAATGTCACATTAATTAGACCTGATTCGGTCCAAGGGAAAAGCCCAATTGACGAGGCCCAAAACCCTAATTATTTATTAATTATGTAATTAATACATGGGATAATTAAATAACCCAATAAATGTGTTCAAATAAGTAACTACTTTTCAAGACGTAGCTTCAAAGCAACCGAAATTTAGAAGGAAAGTAATTCCTGCTTTCTAGGACTCCAAAGTCTAGTCAGAGGTGTACACTTGCCCACCTAGTCACCCAATTCTACCCTAATTCCTAGACTCTCAACCCCTATATAAAGGGTCTTACTTCCTCAAATTCAGAAGAACATTTTGGGACAAGATCTCCCCTCGTCACCACCATGAAACCACGTCCTAGAGCAAAACTCTAAGGATCACGAAGCCGTGAAGACATCATAAAATCCATGAGGCCATTACCTGGAATGACGTTTTAGACTCAGTCCTCGAAGGACATCAAAGTCACTAGGTCCTTGGTGTGACTTTGTCGTCATAGCTCCAAGGGCAACCAATACCAAGAACTACATTTTGGCTTGCTCATTGGTATACACCAAGGTACGTAGGCATCTTGTGAGGGCAAATTTAATCCACGAAATACAAGCGCAACTATTAAAGCTCGAAGCTTATCAAATCTTAACATTAAATACGTGTAATAAATAAATCTATATTTTTTATCCATTACAATGCCTCACACACTACACCCTCTAGCGTTGTGGGTGTTAAATTGTTTTTTTACATTTAAACTCCATGTATGTCATTTAGAGGCCGGAAATACCACATAATATTATGTTTTTAACAATTATTTTTAAATTAATTTTTTAATTTCAATGATTTACTCTAATTTAACAATTTTTAATTTTTTAGGGTTCAATAATTCTCTTTTGGTTTTTATATATATTAAAAAATTGAATAAAAGACGCATTTAATTTAATAATTTTTAACTTTTAAGGGTTCATCAATCCCCTTTTGGGTTTTAGAAATATTAAAAAATATATAAATTATGCATTGGTTTAAGGTTTAGGATTTAGGATTTAGGGCCTACCCTAAACCCTAGAGCCTAAACCCTAATTTAATCTAGGGTTTCGGGATTTTTAGGAACCAAAATTATAAACGGTGACACCTTCAAATCCGGGGTCAGAGATTTAAGAGGTCACACCATCTTGTATCATGTTTAAACACTTATCTTTGCACAACATTATAAATACTCACGCATCTGAAACCCCACAGTTATTAACACACATACACTTATAGGTTATTGTCTTGGAAACGAACAAAACATTACTAGAGTTATTAAATCCACAAGGTGATAGTTATTACAGACCAAAAGTAATTATGTGTAATAACTCGAATTTTTGAGACTTTGTAAAAACATTTAATGAATAGTAACCCTGACGGACGGGGAAAACTTTTTATCCCACACTATGTAGTGCATGAGAAAATGAGTTTCGGAGTTGATATTATGATTATACGTACCAAATGAGTGTATGTAAACGCTATTAGTTTTCGAAGAAAACGAACTTTGAAAAACAACCATATTTACGAATCATCGAGGATTACGGGAATCACAATATAATTACGAATTTAAAACCCTGCGGATTTATATTCAAGTATGATAATTCAAAGCATAAGGAATAAATACGAAAGGATTAACATCGCGAACCATTTACGAGAAAGTATTACGAATACATTTAAGCGACCGAGCGAACGCGTAAACGAGTAAATAAACGTAACGCACTAACTAACCATGATAGAAAAGTAACCATGGTTACTTTATCAAATAGTAAGCTAAGCATAGGATGATCAACGAAGGGCTAGCAAATAGTGAGCTAAAGAGCTAAACCAAGTGGCTTAGCTTGTAATCTACCAATGCTAGCTAGTTTTGTCTCCAAGATTGGCAACCAAGATCAAATCCTAGGATATATACTAAGGAATAAAAATCAAATAAAAGATATCACAAGCCTCATTTCCAAGAAGCAACCCAGGAATCATCACAAAAACTCTCTCTTTCTTTCCCAACCTTCTTCATTCGGCTATTTCATCTAAAACAAAGAAATCAAATTCAAACCTTCAAGCTCTAGCCATGGATAAATCCTCCCATTAATTCTCAAGCTTCCTACCAACCAAAATAAGGTAAGATAAATCTTTAAGCTCTTTTTATCAAGGTTTGATGGGTGAAATAAAATCAAGAAAGTTGATAATGAATAGTATGAATAGTAACTCTTCTTTGGTTTCTTGATTTTAATGGTTGTTTTAGGTTCCAAAAACTATACTAAGCACTCCCAAGGCTTTACCATAATTAAGAACACATCTCAAGCTCTCAAGAAAGGTATAAATCTTTGACCCAACCTTATTTAAGATTTAAGTTCAAGATCCTTTTAGTATATAGTTGTAAACCTAGTTTTAGTGGGAGTATTGTTGTAATCTTGATGTTTAGTTATGTAGATTTAAGGTTGATTGTTGTTGCCTCAAGAACATGATGTTCTTGAGAGGAGTTAGTGTGATGATGATGATGTGTTGATGGTTGGTGGTAGTATAAAGATTTAAGGCATAAACGAAATTCCGATCGTAACCGTAATCTCGCTAAAACGAACAAAACATAACTTTAAGTTTCTGCAGAAAGATCCGAAGATGTAAACTGTAGTTTCTTGAAAAATAACCCTTGATTATGATAGAAAATTTTATAAGTATCGTTTAAGCACTTGAATCACTTGATTCCGATTTACGATTCAAAAGTTATGGCCGTTTTACTAAAAGTGATTTACGCGATAAAAACTGCTACGAATTACGAACTTTGAAAATATAAAGGCTGGACTTAAAAATGTTCATAAATCATGAAATATTTACAGAGAGTAGAAAATTGAGTTTCCTAACTTCCATACAAATTTCAAGTGAAAATAATTATTTTTCAATTTTATAAAAACATCGGAGCCGAGACCGCGCGATTAGAAACCGTAGAATCCATAAGCGGAGCCAACGACGAAAATGAAAATGGATTTAAGATACTTTGAAAAAGGAAGCGACCATAATGAGAATAAGGACTTAAAGAAATAATAAGGGTAAAATAATTTGAGAGGGTGCATAATAAGTAGTGTATGAGTGCGAGTCGCCGTAAATTAGAACGGGACCTAACGAAACGAATTGTGTTTATGAGTATAGAATTCTGAGCGGAACCTAGAGTATCCTCCACCTCGAAATACCCAGAAAAGTTTACGAACCCAACTCCATTTACTGTTGTGTTGTGAAAGGATTGTTTTATTATCATTGCATAAATACCATGATTGCCATGATACATAGTAATTGAATTTTCACATAATATAGCGATGTTGTACGATAAGTATATATCGTGAAATGTTTAATTCCTCTATAAGCGTGACGTATTATTATAAGACCGAGAGTCGGTCGGGATTTCAAAATAAAAACCTGGGAATCATTCCGGTGATATTTACGTATTAAGGGACCCAACGTCCACTTACGAAACATTAAAACACCTCGAACTTTTTTTATAACGGTTTCCAAAGATCGTAATCCCTCAACTATATTTTATCGTTCGAGTAATAAATATCATATACCTACTCATTTATTATGGGAGAAACATATCCCAACGATTATTTATTTCAAAACCGATTAAACATTAAAGGTTATTAAATTACATAAACATAAATTAGTTGAAGAATATTAATTTAAATATTCTTTTAAAAGTAAACTCCTTCGAGCTTTAATTATTTATCGATTGTCATTTAATTAATTATTATTTATTAAAGGGTTTATTTATGATTTAAAAATCATAGAACCTGATTTAAAATACTTTCTGATTTTCGGAAAATCATTCGAATAATTTCAGATCGTCGAAAATAGTATCTCGACTTATTTAAATATTTGAATATAGTTTCAAAAGAAACTCCCCCTTATTTAATTATCTGTTGACAACGGTCAACTCACATCCTTAGTACTTCCTTCAAAAAATTCGGAAGTACGTAAACATATACATATATACACTAATAAAATAAGTTGTTCTATGGACAAGCAAAACGCTTGGGGGAACTTCGATGTGGTTCGAGTTCTCGAGATATGATAGAATGCTTTTAAAGGACAAGTGATGGGTAGATTCTGGTACTATGTGTGCTAGATGGACTACCAAAGGTACCGCAGGCGAAGGTACTCTGTGTACTCAGGAACTTGTGAAGTATGTGTATACCCAAAATGGGACACGTAGCCCGAATGCGGCCAGGGTGATAACCGGGATACAAAGGTGCCGTCCTTCTACTAGTAGAAAAGGTTACTATTATCGTATTATGACTGATCATCGTATACGGTGGCTCCAACGAGTGTCCTATTCTTCCAATTAGAATTATGATGCAATACCGTAACCCAAGCCTATGTGCTGGGTTTACTATTAAGGTATTCGCAGGATAATGAAATCCACTAAAGAATTGTTTTCATAAGAAGGTGTGTATCACCAAGGAAAAATATTTTCGAATAAAATATAATTATCATATATGATGTTTTATGTAAGTTTATCATACAGTCATTTTCATACTGTACATTATTATGATGGCCATTATAGCTCACACTTGTTTTCTTAAATTGACACAATACAACGGTGAATCAAGATGCCTACCATGAGACTCGCAGCCAGGAAACGGGTAGGAAATGGCCAGCTGTTCCGTAGGTTGTTTGGTGTTGTACCACAGGTAGTTCGAATAAGCTGGATTGGCTTTCAGTTATTTTTAGTTCGGCTTATTTATAAGTATGACTTATGTAAGGTAATAAATAAGAAATGTATATTTGGCCGACGGACTAGCCATACTTAAAGGTTATTCCCCGGTAAGACTTAATTACTTTTGGGTTGTAATAATTATCACTTTATGGTTGATTTACTCTAGTAATGAATGGTTCGTTTCCAAGATAATAACTTGTAAGTGTGTGTGTGTGTGTGTGTGTGATAAGTGTGGGGTCGTAAAGTGTGAGTATTTATATACTGTGATGTGAGGTATGTGGTTTATAGTGATTTAGATGGCGTGGCCTCCGAGATTCCTGACCCCGAATTTTGGGGCGCCACATTATGTCTTACCAATGGTGTAAGCTTTACTTAAGGTTAGACCGATGGCCAAATATATGTTTCTTCATTACTACCTTACATGAGTCATACTTGTATATAAGTCAAACTAAAAGTAACTAAAAACTAATTAAGCTCATTCGGTCTTCCTGTGGCACTGCACCAAACAACCTACGGAAAAGCTGATCATTTTTTACTCGCTTCCGGGCTGTGAGCTTTCTGACCAGCATCTTAATTCACTAGTACGTTATGTCATTCTAAGAAAACAAGTGTGAGTTATATTCCCCGGCATAATAACTTACAGTATGAAAAGATTGTATAAGAATTTATATCTGAATCCATATATGGATATAAGTTTAATTAAAATAATTTTTCTTGGTGATACACACCTCTTTTCAAAATAATTCTTTGATTGACTTATTAGTCTGCAAATACCTTAATGGTAAACCCAGCATCTAGGCTTGGGTTACAGTATCGCATCTCAATTCCAATTGGAAGAATAGGACATTCACCAGAACCCTACTATACGATGATCAGTCGTATAGAAGAATGTTATTATTGTTCTCTACATGTAGAAGGATGACTTCCTTACTCCCGGTTGTCACCCTAGCCGTATTTGGGATATATATGTTTCCCCTTTCTCCCGGGTATATTTTCCACACTTCGCATGTCCTTGGTATACAAGGTACATTCTTATGCGGAAATTAATTTAGTAGTCTCCTCAGTACACGAAGTATTGGATCTCTACCCCTCCCTTGTTCTTTTAAGAATCCTATCATATACTTGGAATATCGAACTATATCGAAGTTCCCCAAGCGTTTTGCTTGTTGATAGTCACAACTTATATACGTATATATATGTACTTCCGAGAATTTTCGGAGGAAGTAATGTGAGTTGACCGTTATCAACAGATAAATAAATAAGGGGGAGTTTTCTTTGACATTATAGTCAAAATATTAAAAATATATTGTAATAATATTTTACAACGATCCGAAAGTATTAGAATGATTTTCTGAAACTCAAAAAATATTTCAAAATAGGTTTTATGATTTTTAAATCATATTATATCATTTATTAAATATTTATTAATAATTATTAAATATTAAACCTCGAGTAATTATATTTTAAAAGAATATTTAAATTAATATTCCTCAATTCATTTAACTTTTAAGTAATTAGATTAATCTTTAATAAATATTAAATAACTGAATTTGAAAATAAAAAAAATGGTCGGAGAATACTTCCCCCTTTTTAAATGAATAACTGAAATAATATTCATTGTCCAAGTAATTAAATATAGTTGAGGGAATACGATCTTTGAAAACCATTTTAATAAATTCGAGGTATTTTTATACTTCGCAAGAGGACATCGAGTCCCTTGGAATAAATAATTACGGACCTTTAATTGTCCATAACATGTCCGGGATGATTCCCAGGTTTTTAACTAATACAAGCGGACCGACTCTCAGTCTATAAATTCTCATCACACTAATCACTAGCGCTATTGTAATATCCGGGATATCGCGTGTAATTATTTTTATCAATAAATGATTATTATATGATTATTATATGATATATGATGAATTATCTGTTGATTGATATTGATATTTATATGGTTATATATGATAAGATATGAGTATCCTAATTTTATTAAGTCTAGAATAAAATATAGATGATTGTGATATTTTTCTGATGATTTTTGGATCGTTATGTGATTTTATAATGATTTATGAAATTATTGATTATTTTCTAAATAATTACAAAACTGTTTTATAAAACCGATAATTGTCCGACTTCAACCATTTTTGCGTTTTTATAACCTGAAACTCTTCCGAAAACTCCTACCTAACCTAATTTGACAATTCCGGACATTTTCCGTGTTTTGACTTTTTCAATCCA
Organism: Apium graveolens; assembly: GCF_009905375.1. NCBI lineage: Eukaryota > Viridiplantae > Streptophyta > Magnoliopsida > Apiales > Apiaceae > Apium > Apium graveolens. Next base: position 70,817,569 of record NC_133647.1, read on the forward strand.
GATTACGGTTTGACCAATACGCATCCCAGCGCAAAATTTTTGATACGATAATCATTTCGATAGATCGGTAAAACCCGTATTCTCGAAAGACGGGATTTTATTACATTATTTTCGTATAAAGTGTTTTATAAGAAGTCGGTTTTGATAATTATCCAAAACAGGTTGATAATTATCCAAAACGGATCATTTTTCCAGTTACTTTGCGGCCAAGCAACTAATTTATCGATCCAATACGATCCAACACGATCCAATATTCCATAAATATAAATAGCCCTTTTATTATTTCATTTTATTCGTATATTGTTGTGAATATGTTGTGAACTTGATGATTTCATTAACAAAACACCTTAATAGATTTAACTTAGTGAAATATGTAGCACTCGACGGATAAGTAAATATAGTCCCGACGGATGACTCAATATAGTCCGGACGGATGATGATTTGACATCCATCGAGTGAGTAGCTTATGTAACAATAAGTCATGTAGCACATTTCTGCAAACACCTTTGTATAGATTTTGTAGTAGCATATAAGTCATGTTGACTTTAATTAGATATGCAGAATAGGTTGATTAATTGTACATAGATGATGTCTTGTAATTCTGCATAAATGAAATGAAGTCAAGTACCAAATAGCTACCCGACGGATGATCAACAAAGCTACCCGACGGATGATCAACAAGACAACCCGACGGATGATCATGTACACGACGAATGATAAATTCAAACATCTGTTGACAGTGACAACACAATCATATGCGTCGATTGTATGCAAAAGGAATGTGGAAGCCTATTCAACTAGGTTTTTGAGAACAAAAAAGCATTGCCATTTCCATGCAATTATGAAGATATTCAAAGATGCTGGAATAGAGTAGTGAAGCAGCATAGTATTAGACTTGATAGGTTTTGTTTTATTATCTTGTCTTATTACTGTGTAATCTTGGTGATATATAAACAAAGAGTAGCAAATAGAACAACAATAAGATTAAGCAAGTATTTTTCTCAAAGAAATAATTGTAAGCTGAATCCTTTAGCATTTCTCTGTAAGTTTAGTTGCTCTTGTTTGTAAGCAGCTGTGAGCTATTCAAGCTTTACAGAGTTCTCTTGATATATATATATATATATATATGGTGGATACATTCAAATCCACCATAAAGTTTTAAAGACTTGTGTTTTTATTACTTTGTGTTTTGATTCATATTTAACTTGTCATCCCACACTTTGTAAATCAAAACACTGACATATATATATTTTAAGTTAGAACATTTTATTATTCAGAAAAAGTTTCAAGAATTCCATTCAACCCCCCTTCTGTAATTCGTGTTACATTGTTAGGGACTAACAATTGGTATCAGAGCAAGCTCTTGAAGAACAAAGAGTTTAAAGATCACAACAAACAGCAAGATGAACAAGAAGGATATTGGGGTCAAGATTCCTTTTCTGGACAAAGATAATTACTATCACTGGAAGGTAAAGATGCAACTTCATTTGCTTTTTCAAGATGAGGCCTATGTGGATTGCATAGAGAGAGGTCCTCATGTACCAATGAGAGCTGCAACTGGAAATGAGCCATCAGTTCCCAAGCCAAGGCATGAATGGTCAAATCCTGATATTGAACAAGTCAGGAAAGACAAGAAGGTCATGAATATTCTGTTCAATGGAGTTGATGGTGACATGTTTGACAACATCATCAATTGCAAAACTGCCAAGGAAGTTTTGGATACAATTTAGATTATCTGTGATGGCACTGAACAAGTTAGAGAAAACAAGATACAGTTACTAATTCAGCAATATGAGCATTTCCACTTTGAAGAAAGTGAAACTCTCACTGATATTTTTAGTAGATTTCAAAAGCTACTAAATGCTCTAAAGCTGCATGGAAGAGTCTACCAAACCAAAGATTCTAACCTCAAATTTCTGAGATCCCTACCAAAAGAATGGAAACCAATGACAGACTTCTTGAGAAATTCACAAGAATACAAGGAGTTTACACTAGAGAGACTGTATGGCATTCTAAAGACTTATGAGCTTGAAATAGAGCAAGATGAAAGAATCGAGAAAGGGAGAAAGAAAGGAGGGTCCATTGCACTGGTTGCTGAGTTAGAGGAAGAGAAGGAGATGAAGATAGAAGCTATTGAGTCTACTTCAAAGGTCTGTGAAAACAAGGGCAAGGGGCTGGTAGCAGAAAATGAAGAATCTTTGAGCCAAGATGATATGGATAACATTGATGAACATCTAGCATTTCTTTCCAGAAGATTTGCCAAGCTCAAGTTCAAGAAGAACTTTGGAGCAGCTAAGCCAAATAGAAACATGGTGGATAAATCAAAATTCAAATATTTTAAATGTGGCTTGGCAGGGCACTTTGTCAGTGAGTGTAGAAAGTCAGATTCCAGCAAGAAGAAGTTTGAGCCTGTGGACTATAAACAGAAATATTTTGAGTTGCTCAAACAAAAGGAAAGGGCTTTCATTACACAAGAAAATGACTGGGCAACAGATGGACTGGATGAGGATGTCAGCTATGTCAATCTAGCCCTAGTGGCCAAGTCTGATGAAATAGAGACAAGTTCTTTAAGTAATCAGGTAATCACGACTAACCTTGCACATTTATCTAAAGCTGAGTGTAATGATGCAATAAATGACATGTCTACAGAATTATATCATTTATGTGTTACACTTAAGTCTATCACTAAGGAAAATTCTAAAATCAAATAAAATAGTTTATTTTTAAGTGAGAGGAATAATGTGTTAGAGTCTCAGTTTATTGAATTTGAAAAATTGAGAATTGCGTGTAAAATTGCTAAGGATGAATTAACTGAGTCCTTGAAGAATGAAGAGATCTTGAAGAAGCAGCTTGAACGAGAACAGGAGGTGATTAAGGCATGGAAAACATCTAGAGATGTTCATGCTCAAATCACCAAAGTTCAAGGTATTGAGTCCTTTTGTGATGCAGCCTGGAAGAAGAATAAGGAAAAGCTGTAATCCAATTTGGTTGAAGGTTTTCTAACATATGTGGACTCGACGGATGATGAGAGTCATCCGTCGGATAACCAAAAGGATTATCTGTCGAGTGACATAAATCCTCATCCGTCGGCTATAGGCAAACCTGTGAGTAAAGCCCAACTGGCCAAGTTAAATGAAAAATATGGATCAGTTTCCAAAAACTTCATTTCAGGAGAATCTAGTCAAGTGAGGAAGGAGAAGAAAGTGAATGTTGGACATTTGTCTATCAAGCAATTGAATGACAGACTAGAAAAGATTGAGGTTAAAACAGAGGCTAAAAGGAAAAGCAATAGAAATGGTAAAGTAGGGATTAACAAACACAACAACTACGCACCTGATAAGTATGCTCCAAGAAAAATCTGTGTTTAGTGTGGTAGTGTAAATCATCTGTCTGTTAATTGCAAAACTGTCATGCCTACTCCCATATCTGTGCCACCTCCTATTCCCAACATGAATGACATGCCTTCTATGCCTATGAATGCTATGTCTACATAGAATATGAATGCACAATTTACTAATATGCCATTTGCACCTAATCCTTATTATGCTGCATTCAGTATGCCTCAAATGCCATTTAGCATGCCCTACTGGAATAACAGGTTTACAAATAGCATGCCATTTCCTGTTAATCAAAATGTGCATGATAATTCTATTACAATGAATGGTTTCAAAGGTCCAACTCAAATGACTAAGGATGAATCTGATATCCCCAAGTCAAATGAGATCAAAACTAAGAAACAGAAGAAGAAAGCTAACAAGGTAGGACCCAAGGAAATTTGGGTACCAAAATCAACTTGAATTGATTTTAATGTGTGCAGGGAAACAGAAAGAATCTATGGTACTTGGATAGTGGTTGTTCAAGACACATGACTGGTGATTCTACCCTGCTCACAGAGTTCAAGGAGAGAGTTGGCCCAAGTATTACTTTTGGAGATGACAGCAAGGGTTATACTGTGGGATATGGCTTGATTTCAAAAAATAGTCATCATTGAGGAGGTTGCCTTAGTGGATGGTCTCAAGCACAATTTGTTGAGTATCAGCCAACTTTGTGATAAAGGCAATTCAGTGACCTTCAACTCAGAAGCCTGTGTTGTGACAAATAAGAGGAGCAACAAAGTGGTTCTCACTGGAGTGAGAAAAGGAAATGTGAACCTAGCTGACTTCAACTCATCAAATGCAGAATTTGTTACTTATCTTCTCAGTAAAGCAAGTCAAGATGAAAGTTGGCTTTGGCACAAGAAGCTATCCCATCTAAACTTCAAGACCATGAATGAACTTGTAAAGAAAGAACTGGTTAGAGGCATTCCTCAAGTGGACTTTTCTAAGGATGTACTGTGTGATGCTTTCCAAAAGGGAAAGCAAATTAAAGCATCATTCAAAAAGAAGCTTGATTCAACAATTAAAGAACCTTTGCAACTGCTACACATGGATTTGTTTGGACCAGTCAATGTGTTGTCCATCTCAAGGAAAATATTTTGCCTAGTAATTGTAGATGATTTCTCAAAGTTCTCTTGGACATATTTCCTTAAGCCTAAAGATGAGGCTAGTGAAATCATCATCAATCACATAAGGCAAGTCAACAATCATCCTGATTTCAAAGTTAGAAGAATCAGGACTGACAATGGAACTGAGTTCAAGAATTCTGTCATGAGAGCATTTTGTGAAGAAAATGGGATTTTGCATGAGTTTTCAGCAGCAAGAACTCCACAATAAAATGGAGTAGTAGAAAGAAAGAACGGATCACTTATTGAAGCTGCAAGGACAATGCTTGAAGAATCTAAGTTACCAACATATTTTTGGGCTGAAGCTATAAATACTGCATGCTACACTCAAAATATTTCTCTGGTTAATCAAGCAAAATGCATGACTCCCTATCAATTGTTCAAGAACAAGAAGCCAACTCTAAATATTCTTCATGTCTTTGGCTGTAAATGTTATATCTTAAAAAATCAAACTGATCAGAATGGGAAGTTTGATGCTAAAGTAGATGAAGGAAATATTGTAAAGCATACAGAGTCTACAATATGAGAACCAACATTGTTGTGGAATCAATACATGTTGTGTTTGATGATAAAAAGATTGAAGGACTAAAAGATGGAGATTACCATGAGAGCCTTAAATTTGATAATGTGGAGATGGTTAGTGATGACAGTGATGATGAAAGTGATCAAGAAACAGTATCAAAGGATAATGCATAAAAATCTACTACCAATGAAGCACAAAATTCAACATCTGTCGAGTTGCAAAATGCTTCATCCGTCGGGAGACAATCTGCTTTATCCGTCAGGAGACAACCAGCTTCATCCGTCGGTACTCAAAATTCACCATCTGTCGGGTCATCAAAAGAAGCTGAAAGTCAGAATAGATCACTTTCAGAAAGTTCCCATTTCTCAAATCAAAGATCCATAAACTCAAGGGGAGTTTCTAACAATCAAAACTCAATCACACATCAAGACAACAATGAGGCCTCTTCATCTAGAGCTAATCTACCTCATCAAAGGAAATGGACAAAGGATCACCCCTTTGAGCTCATCATTGGTAATGTATCTTCTAGAGTTCAAACAAGGAGAGCAATTCAAGAAGAATGTCTATATAGCAGCTTCCTCTCTAAGGAAGAACCAAAGAAGGTAGAAGAAGCTTTGTTGGTTCCTGATTGGATTTTAGCTATGCAGGAGGAGCTAAACAAATTTGAAAGGAATAAAGTATGGAAGCCGGTACCCAAGCCCAAAGGAAAGACTCCAATAGACACCAAATGGGTATCCAGAAACAAGATGGATAAAAATGGCATAGTAGTCACGAACAAAGCTAGATTGGTTGCTAAGGGATATTGTCAACAAGAAGGAATAGATTTTGATGAAACATTTGCTCTTGTTGCAAGACTTGAAGCCATCACAATCTTCTTAGCCTATGCAGCCCATGCCAATTTCAAAGTCTATCAAATGGATGTCAAAAGTGCCTTTATGAATGGAGATTTGGAGGAGGAAGTCTATGTCAGTCAGCCTCCTGGCTTTGAAGATCCAAATTTTCCAGAATATGTCTACTATCTTTTGAAAGCACTTTATGGACTGAAGCAAGCACCTAGAGCCTGGTATGACACTTTGTCAAAGTTTCTTTTAAAGAATCACTTTACTAGAGGTACTGTGGACAAAACTTTGTTCTTTAGAAATGTTAATGGCTCTAGTATACTTGTTCAAATTTATGTAGATGACGTTATTTTTGGCTCTACAGATGAAAAACTTTGCAAAACGTTTGCCAAATTAATGCAAAGTAAGTATAAAATGAGAATGATGGGAGAACTAACTTACTTTCTTGGTTTGCAAGTTAAGCAAGTTAGTGATGGAATATTCATTAGTCAAACTAAATACATTTATAATCTTCTCAAGAAGTTTGATCTAATGGATTGCACATCTGCAAAAATTCCCATGGCCACTACAACCAAGCTTGAATTAAACACTACTGAAAAGTCTGTGGATATTTCAAGTTATAGGGGCATGGTTGGCTCACTTTTGTACTTAACAGCTAGTAGTCCAGATATAATGTTTGCTACATATCTTTGTGCTAGATTTCAGGCTGATCATAGAGAATCTCACTTAGTAGCTATTAGGAGAATTTTCAGATATCTCAAGGGAACACCAAAACTTGGCATTTGGTACCCTAGAGATTCCGGTTTTGATCTAACTGGTTATTCAGATGCAGATTATGTAGGTTGCCGAATTGATAGAAAAAGTACAATAGGAACCTGTCAATTTCTAGGAAACAAGCTTGTGTCCTGGTTCAGTAAAAAGCAAAATTCGGTTTCTACTTCTACAGCTGAAGCTGAATATATTGCTGCTGGCAGTTGCTGTGCACAGATTTTATGGATGAAAAACCAATTGCTAGACTATGGTCTGCAAGTGGAAAGGATTCCTATTTTCTGTGATAACACAAGTGCAATTGTCATCACTGAAAATCCAGTACAACATTCAAGAACACAGCACATAGACATCAAGTACCACTTCATAAGGGAATATGTAATGAATGGTACTGTGGAACTACATTTTATTCCAAGTGAAAAAAAGCTTGCAGATATATTCACCAAGCCACTGGATCAATCCACCTTTTTAAGGTTGGTAAGTGAGCTAGGTATGCTTAATTACTCTTGAATCTTTGTAGATAATTTGCAAATTATAATGCAGCCAGAAATTTAATTGATTTTTCAGTCATGGATGAAATTTTGGCTAAGTCAAAATTTACATCTCGACGAATGATCATTATTTATCGAGTTTGATCATCCGTCGGTATACTATTTGTTAATAAAATCAATTATTTTTCTGGAATATTTTATGTCTCGACGGATAACTGATTTATCTTCATCCGTTGAATTGTCTTATTCTTAGCCGTTGATTCTCTGAACATTATCCATCGAGTATACTTACAGTTTGTAAGCATAACATGACGGATAATTGATGGAATTTTTACAGTTTATTTTTAAACGGCTATTTTGGGCAATTCTTATTGGTTAGTTTATTTTACTTTATTATTTTTTTACAGTTATTTTTGAGATAGTATAAAAGCATAATTCATTTTTATTGCTTTTCTTTTATCATTCTCAAATCATCTGCTCTAACCTCTCTCTTTCTCAAAAGCAATTATCACTTATTCTCTCTCTGTAAGTTTTTACTCTCTAACAATGGCACCAGTCGTAAAGATCATGTCTCAAACTGGATTTATCTACGAGAAGAACAACTTCACAGCTTTAGTGAACAAGGGGATTCAGCAGTCTGGGGACTACTATATAATGATGGATTTTGTGAAGAACTGCAAACTCAACTATGCCATGCTGGAATCACCCACCATTTACTGTGAGGTTGTTGGAGAAATATGGGAGAATGCAACATACAAATCAACTAATAAGACTATCACTTTCACTATTAAAGGTAAGGAATTATGTGTTAATAGTGATATTGTTAAAGCATGTTTCAAAATTCCTGATAATACTGTAACTTCTCCACACACAGAAACTGACATTGTTAATATGCTTAATTCCATGGGCTATGCACTCTCAACTTCTAAATTAAGTGAGATTAGAAGATTAGGTCTTAGGAAGGAATGGAGTTATCTGTGTGATGTAGTTACTAAGGTATTTTCTGGTAAAATTAGCAACTTTGATTCAGTTAATATCTCTATGCTCAACATGCTTTACATGCTAGTAACTGATAAATTTTTCAACTTTAGTGATCTTGTCATATTTGGGTTGGGGTTTAAGTTAGGGGAGCTAAATAAGAGGGTTAAAAATGTTTACTATGCTAGATTTTTAATGATGCTTGCTAACCACCTCTCTGAGGATATTGTGCATGAGAACCCAACCAACAAATTAGATTGTTGGGTTCAAGAAAGGAGAATCATTGCAGATATGAACAGGGCAAACCATCACAAAGAGGTGCCACTCTTCTATTTTCCAGTTATGGAGGCACCTCAGGTAAGTAAGGTAATTTCAATTGTCTCTACTCTTCCAGCCTCACAAACTTCTTTGCATTCCAGTATAGCCATGACAACTATGTCATTGACCCAACAGTTGCCTACCCAAGCTACCAAATCCAAAATTTCAAAAACAAAGACAAAGAAAGCCCCATCTAGTGTCTCTCAAAAGATGCCAGTTGTAAAATCCACCAAACCAAAAGAGGGGAGTGTGAAGGTGGGTAAGAAAGGTGAGGGACAGGGTGAAATCAAAGAAACCCTAAGGATAAGGTTGGAGAGGTGAGTGTTTCCCAGCCTAGCCACACTACAGTTTCTCAACAAAATGCCATGCTTAATGAGGATATAAGCTCATTACTAGTTGAATCCTCCCAAAAGGATGTGACTATTGAACAAAGCTCTCAGCCAAGAGCACAGGCCAAAAGGGTAAGAGACACAAGCTCACCCCAAACTTACACTAGAAAGAAGAAATCAAAGACCCTTGGGGATGCACAGGGTTCACACACTGTGCAAACTGGTGCTAAAGACACAGTCACTGCACCTTCTCAAAGTCAGGTTGATGTGGCTCCAATAAATATTGAGTCACAGCCAAAATCTCTGACAATTGAAGCCCCTGAAACACCAAATTCTCCCACACACTCTTCGGATGTTGACATGATAAACACATCACTTCCAAATTCTCCATATTTAACTCTCTTGGAGAAGCCAAAAATCCAAGCAAGTGAGCATCATCTTCTAGATGATTTGTTGGTTCACTTGGCATTTCTTTCTGAAACTGTTGAGACATCGGTGCCAAAATTTTTATCAATCTGCACAGAGTCCACAATAGTTTCCACTCCAAACTCATTCATTTCTACTCACTTGATGGATATTGTTCATCCGTCGAGTAGTGATTGTATCCCGACGGATAAGCTTAACAGCAGTTATCCGTCGGATAGTCAAACTGCTAACCCGATGGATATTCCTTATCTGTCGAGTGTCTCTGCACAGCTTCAAATTTCATCAATTATTACAAGTACAAGAGACTTAGTATTAGTGCAATCACTCCTAGGATTGAGGGAAGGGAGTGAAATGAGTGAGAGTCTGGGTTGCTTCCAGGAAAAAGGAGAGGAAAAGAGTGAACCAATGCAATCCATTTCTTCAGGGCTGGCAAAAGTGAGTGAGAGGAGTCCCACCTTAGATGGTGAAGGTGAGGGTGTGAGGGTGGGGATCTAAGGTGAGACCTTGATGCAACAAAAGAGAGATCAAGAGAGAAATACAGGTATAGGAGTGATAAGGATGGAAACCATTGCAAGTGAGTCAATGAATGTCAATGATGCAGAAAGGGAAAGGCTATTTCAACAAGAATATCAAGCTGGTATAGATTCCATTTCCCTGGATGCTGAGACATTTACTCACCCTATGACAGCTTACCAAACTCTAGCTGTACAGGGCAATGAGGAGGCTGAAAGATTGCTGAACTTGGTGCATACTACACAATCTTTACAAAGAGCAAAGGATGCAATCACTGCTATGCCTTCCAACATTGGCAGTGATTTTGAACTGGATGAAGCTTCTTTTGGGGATGCTGATGGGGATGATGAGAAAGATTGCATGGATAAAGGGGGAGATGCAGATGTTCCTGCCTGGATGCTTACAAAAGAATGCTCCTACTCACATCTCCAATTAACTCTATTCAAGCTAATTCATTACACCCAAGCAGCCATTCAGGCATCTTCCAATGCTAGCACAAAGAAGCTACTCACAGCACATCTTGAAGCACTCCAGCTACATAAAATTCAAGCCCTCCAACACAGTCAGAGTGTGGATACAATCAAGCAGGAAATTTTTGAAGTCAAGCAAGATGTTATAGAAAGGATGAATGCTAGACTCCTGGCAACCACCATGACTGAAATTGCTCAAAAGCTAAGAAAGGAGGCTGATCTCAATAGGAAAGTTGAGGCCATGGAATCAAGACTATCTGTTGTAGAGAAGTCAATGGCCAAGATACTTAACAATCAAGAAGCTCAGACTGCACTACTCCAACAGTTGGTGGCTGCTCAACTCCCTCCCACACAACTTGATGATAACAAAAACGGGGAGAAAGGATCAAGTGAGGGGGAGAAACTGTGGCGCCCTCCAAACCCGGGTCAGAAGTTTGGGGTCCACACACACACCTTAATTATAACCTGTTTATAACAATAATAAAGATAATAATAATATATGCAGTGACCCTACTTACCAAACACCACAGACCGCAACAGGTTAAAGTATGCACACAAGCCAAACACACTAATATATTATAAACCGTTCAAATCCTAACTATTTCAAACTCAAACTGAGTATTAAACATTATTACAAACTTTTACAAACTTAAATTATTCCAAAAGAAGCCTACTAGCTCCACTTTCTCAACCTGAACCCCTAGCTCTCGCGCTGGACTGGGGATCCTCTTTACCAATTGGTTCCTTTTTAACTGGAAAGAATATAAACAACATCGCACAAATGAGCTACTAGCTCAGCAAGTCACAATGACAAAACTGAGAATAATGATCATCAGATGAATATGGTTATGATATCAAGTGAATAATGGATTATGATTTAGAATTGGATATTATACTTTTAATTTAAAAACCAAGGTTAGGCTGCTGATCAGTCACGCACTAACCCCGAGCAAGGCACACAACATTGCTCTAACTACTGGATCCAAGGCACACATTGGCCTAACTTGACCATTATATGGTCTGACCACGAATCTGGTCCACAATTTTATAAAAACAATCCAATTCTAACATAATAACAGAATATGCAATAAGAAACAATAACCGAAATCATTAACAACAATAAATGTTTAACAATGAAAGAGTTTAAATCCTTGTAAGGATCAACAAGGTACTTTCAAAGCTTGAATGCTGGGTATTGAAAGAATTGGATAACAAAGGAAACAACGTTTCATGGTTTCAAGGATTTGGTCTTTCAAAGCATAAGATATCATGGATTGAGTATATAATAATTCAGTTCAGTGTCTGGTATTTTGTTTGTATGTATTTGTGGAGTAGTATCGTAGATTTGTGGTTCTTGTTTGGGTATACAATAATCAATGGATTAGAAAGAATATGGTTCATAGCTCAAGAACAATAACTGAAATCAGGATTTAGGTTTCCGTGCTTCAAAGCACTTGCAATGTCAACAAGACTATCAAGAATTACAATATCTCGAGAAAGTTCAGAACACTTGCCTGATATTAGCTTACTATCCTGCACTTGCTTTCAATCACAATCGTCTTACTCCTCAACTACCTGTTTCCCTTTCCTACGCCTTGCCTCTTCTGCTCACATATCATATGCATCTATCAATCATCAACTCACAGGATTCTATTCAACACATACTTCTATCTACCCTTCGTTTTACCCAAATCCAATTAACGGATTGAAATCTATGCAATAACCAAGTAAACACCGAATATATAGACCGATAGTCAAACAACAGGTCACGTATAACACATAATACATCACGTAATCAATGACATATCATTTATAAAGAAGTCTCGGGTCATAAATATGCTTTCGGGTATTTAAAATGATTTTTAAAACATTTTTTTCGGAATTAAAACGGGTCGTTAGATCAATTTTGGAATAATAAACAGGGTTCGGTTGGCCAATTCTAACTTTGAAACAATTTTAGAATAATTATCGAGCCTTGGAAATAATTTAGAATAATATTTTAAAGCTCGAAACTATTTTTCGGAATTTTTAAATCATTTTTAAATAATTAAATCTAATTAAATAATTAATTAAAAATCAATTAATAATTAATTAAATAATTAATCAATTAATTTTCAAATTAATTGACTAATTAATCAATTAAAAATTAACTGAAGTTAATTAACTAATTAATTCAGATTTATTTGTGAATAAAAATAATTTTCGGAATTAAAATAATAATTTTTAGAATTTTCAGAAATTAAAAACGAATTTTTATAATAAAAATAAATAGGAAATATGATTTTTAAACATTTTTAAAACAGAAATCTAATTTTTGCAAAGTCTGGAAACTACAGGGACCAAACTGCATCGTTTTCAAAACTGTAGGGACCAAACTGCAATTTTGCAGTCCAGTCGCCGGAAAAAATCGGGGGTGGCCGGAGAACACGTTCCCGGCGTCCTCACCCCACCAACACCTCCAGATCACATCTACAAGTTACCAGGAACACAACCATGCAATCAAAACAACCTAACAATCCCTGAGTTGGCCGGAATTTGACCGTGAAATTTTCCAGTTTCCGGCGAACATCGGAAAACTTCAAAACACAACTCCCTTCTCTACAGACCTCGTTGGTTCATGAGACTTATACGACTAGATTGCAAATTTCACAGAGAACACAACCCACTATAACACAACATCAATCTATCACAGGATAAGAAACCCCCAAATTTCAATTAAGAACATTCATACGAGTTATAAACCCTAATTTTAAAATTCGAAAATCAAACTCAAATTTGAACATGTTATTGAACTCCAAATCAGACGTATGACATATGAAAATCATCAGGAAAACAAGCTCTACAACATGCAATCATCAAATCATACAAACAATCATCCGTACAAAAATTCATATTTTTAATAAAATAAATTCGAAAATAAATAAATTTTTAGAAAAATAACCTTGATTTCTGCAGGTGTATGGATTACAGAATCTGGTAGAGCTCTTCAAGACCTTCAGATTGGTTACTCGAGCTTTCCAAACCGAATTCAATAACACCTCCAAATGCTTGTTTGATTCTTAGAACAGTTTTAGGAAATTAGGGTTTTTCTCTGAAAATTATATAATTATCTGTCTGCAAATGATTTTGATACGAAATAAAATACGGTAAAAGGCTATTTATAATTATGGAAAATTAGTATCTCGTTGGATCATTCCGGATATAAAACGGTACGTTTATTTGTAAAAACTGATCCAAACGGTATCGGTTTTCGGGATAATTATCCAAATCAGTACAATTTGTACTGCGGTCTTGGTCTCAGCGCCTGGCTACGTATTACGAAGTGATAATTGTGATAGTTTAATAAAAAGCTCCCGTTTATCGAGAATACGGGTTTTATTGATTTACCGAAACGAATATTGTATCAAAAATGTTGCGCCGGGACCCGCGCAGGACAAACCGTATGCCGGATCTAAAAAGTCGAAACATGGAAAATGCTCGGAATATTACAATTAGGTTAGGAAGGAGTTCTCGGAAGAGTTTCGGGTTCCAAAAACGTAACAACGGTTGACGTCGGTCGGTTCCCGTTTTTATAAAATAGATTTTAATTACCCGGAAAAAGATTTTAGAAATTTCATATAATTTTTATAAATCAATAAATCAACATAAAAATAATTAGGAAGATATAACAATTATCTATATTTTATTTTGGACATATAAAAATTAAAATACTCAATTAATATTATTTTTGAATATTCAAGTACAGATAACACTTAACAATTAACTCACAGAATAGATACTGGGCACACATATTAATATCAAAAATAATTACATGATATATCCCGGATATTACATCCTTCCCCCCTTAAAAGGATTCTGTCCTCAGAATCTCCTAAGAAAACAAATGAGGGTACTTTTCTCTCATATCACTTTCTAATTCCCAGGTTGACTCTTCAACCTTTGGGTTTCTCCACAATACTCTTACTAACTTTACCACTTTATTTCTCAATACTTTCTCTCTTGCCTCTAGAATCTCTATCGGACTCTCTACATATGATAAATCTGCCTGAAGCTCTATTGGCTCATATTCTATTACATGCCTGGAGTCTGGACTATATTTCTTGAGCATCGATATGTGAAAAACATTGTGAATGTGCTCCATGTGCGGAGGTAACGCCAACTCGTAAGCTACCTTGCCAATACACTTTAGGATTTCAAAAGGTCCGACATATCTTGGGTTTAGCTTCCCTTTCTTCCCAAACCTCGTTTGTCCTTTCCACGGTGATACTTTCAATAATACCAAGCTTCCTTCTTCAAATTCCATGTCTTTTCTTGACTGGTCTGCATATTTCCATTGACGATCTTGTGCGGCTATTAATCTTTTCTGGATAATTTCAACAACTTCCTTTGTCTGCTGCACCAATTCAGGTCCGAGTATTTTGCGTTCTCCTACTTCGTCCCAATATATTGGAGATCTACACTTGCGTTCATAAAGGGCTTCATAGGGTGGCATTCCAATGCTGGCATGATAACTGTTGTTGTAAGCAAACTCTACCAGGGGTAAATGTTCGTCCCAACTTCCTTTGAAATCAATAGCACAAACACGTAGCATGTCCTCGATTGTCTGGATCGTTCTTTTACTTTGGCCATCCGTTTGGGGGTGATAAGCTGTACTCATATTGAATCTTGTTCCCAAACATTCTCGAAAACTCTTCCAAAATCTTGAATTAAACCTTGGATCTCGATCAGATACGATAGACACTGGAACTCCATGACGAACTACAATTTCTTTTAGGTACATATGGACCAACTTGTCGAGCGAAAATCTTTCATTTATAGGCAGAAAATGAGCTGACTTGGTAAGTCTATCCACTATAACCCAAATGGCATCATGATTAGCCCTTGTCCTTGGTAATCCAACTATGAAATCCATGGTAATATGTTCCCACTTCCACTCTGGAATCTCCAATGGCTGTAGCAATCCGCTTGGTCTTTGATGCTCTGCTTTAACTCTCTGACAGGTATAACATTTGCTAACCCATTCCGCAATTTCCCTCTTCATATCTGGCCACCAATAATTCTTCTTTAAATCTCTGTACATTTTGGTACTCCCTGGATGGATGGAATATCTTGAACTATGTGCTTCTTGTAAAATTTCAATCTTTAACTCCGTCACTGGTGGAATCCAGATTCTAGATAAAAATCTCAAAATGCCTTGATCATCCTTCTGCGTGCATAATTCTTCACCTACCAAATGATTTATATCTTGATCCATTACATCTTTCTGACATTTCTTTATTTTCTCCAACAACTCCGGCTGGAAAGTCATACTGTACACTTTCGCTTCCTCAGGCTCGCAAACTCTAATCTCCAATTCCAATTTTTGAAATTCTTTATATATCTCTTCAGGTACGGATAACACATTTAACCTTTCCTTCCGACTTAACGCATCTGCTACAACGTTCGCCTTACCGGGATGATAATTAATCGAGCAATCATAATCCTTAATCAATTCTAACCATCTCCTTTGTCTCATATTAAGTTCCTTCTGGGTAAATATATATTTTAAACTTTTGTGATCCGTGAAAATCTCACACTTTTCTCCATACAAATAATGTCTCCAAATCTTCAAAGCAAAAACTATAGCTGCTAGCTCTAAGTCATGAGTAGGATACTTTTGTTCGTGTGGTTTCAATTGTCTTGACGCATACGCAATCACCTTGTCGTGCTGCATAAGAACACATCCTAATCCTTTGTAAGAAGCATCGCTATAAATTACGAAATTCCCTTGATCGTCTGGAAGTGACAAAACAGGTGTCGTGATTAATCTCCGCTTCAACTCCTGGAAACTTCCTTCGCACTTGTCATTCCATATAAACTTTTCATTCTTCCGTGTAATCTTTGTCAATGGTGTTGCAATTCTTGAGAAATTTTGAACGAATCGTCGATAATATCCTGCCAATCCCAAGAAACTTCTTACCTCAGTGGGTGTTCTCAGTCTTTCCCAATTCGTAATTGCCTCGATCTTTACCGGGTCCACTTTGATCCCTTCATTACTGACTATGTGTCCTAAGAACTGAACTTCCTGTAGCCAAAACTCACACTTCGACAATTTAGCATATAACTTCTTTTTCCTTAAAATCTCCAAAGTTGTCCTTAAATGTTCCGCATGATCCTCCTCCGTCTTTGAATAGATCAAAATATCGTCTATAAATACTATAACGAACTTGTCCAAATATTCCTTGAAAATTCTGTTCATCAGGTCCATAAACGCTGTTGGGGCGTTGGTCAATCCAAAAGACATCACTAAAAACTCGTAATGTCCATACCTTGTTCTGAAAGCTGTCTTTGGTATATCTTCTGGTTTGATTTTCAGTTGATGATATCCCGATCTTAAATCGATTTTGGAGAAATACTTGGCTCCCTTCAATTGGTCAAACAAATCATCAATTCTGGGTAACGGATACTTATTCTTAATCGTCAATTTGTTGAGCTCCCTATAGTCGATGCACAGTCTCATGCTTCCATCTTTCTTCTTGACAAATAATATCGGGGCTCCCCACGGGGATACGTTGGGTCTGATTACTCCTTTCTCTAACAATTCCTGCAATTGCTTTGCTAGCTCTTTCATCTCAACAGGCGCCATTCTGTACGGGGCCTTGGATACTGGTTCTGTTCTAGGTGCTAAGTCGATCGCAAATTCAATTTCTCTATCTGGAGGAAGTCCTAGCAATTCATCGGGAAATACGTCTGGAAATTCATTCACTACTGGGATATCTTCAAGTTTTGCTGGCTCCTGACTTTTGTCAATCACGTATGCTACGAAATGCTCGCATCCTTGCCGTAGTAACTTCTTGGCTTGAATCATCGTTAAGAACTTATTTACCTGCTTCTGTCCCTTGAACGTTACTTTTCTTTCGTCTAGCGTTTTCACCATTACTTTCTTATTTCGACAATCTATCTGAGCATCATGCTTAGATAACCAATCCATCCCTAATATCACATCAAATTCTCCTAACTTAAATGGTATCAAATCTACACAAAACTTACTACCAGAAATCTCAACCTCACAATTCTCACAAACTTGATTCACAGTTACACGTTCTTGATTTGCTAACTCCACAGTCATTATTTCATTTAAGCACTCAACTGGACAATTTAATTTACTAACAAAATCTTGTGAAACAAACGATCGAGTTGCTCCCGAATCTATTAACACTTTGGCACATAAAGAATTCACATTAAGCGTACCTGCCATGACATCCGTATCCTGGATAGCATCCTTCACTGACATGTCGAAAACTCTAGCCCTTGGAGTCTCATTTATTGCTGGGGTAGATCCCATAATTCTCAATGCATTACTGACTGGGGCTGGTGTCTTGCAATCCCTGGCCATATGTCCTGGCTTCCCACATTTAAAGCATGTAAATCCAATGGCTGGAACCTTCACTGCTGGATTCCGGATTGGCTGATCCTTATTTGCTGGCTCTCTTGCTGGCTGATTTCGGCACTCCCTTGAATAGTGCCCTTTCTGGTTGCATTTAAAACATACCACATTCAACTTGTTACAAACTCCTCCATGCTTCTTTCCACAAACTTGACAATCTGGAAAAGTTAATATCAACTGATTCGGCTGATTCACATTAGCTGGACGGTTGCCCTGGCCTCCGTCTCCTGCATTTTGTCTTCTGAAATTAAAATTTCTCCCTGGCTGGAACTTGCCCTTCTTAAAGTTTGAAAACTTCCCTGTTTGTGACTGACCCTCACTTCCTTCAACTTTCCTTTTCTTGCTTTCCTTTTCCTTCTGGAACATCTCACTCTCCGTCTCTGTAATCATAGCCTTCTGTACAACCCCGGCATAGGTATCCAATTCAAAAATAGCTACCTTCCCTCTGATCCATGGCTTCAAGCCTTGCTGGAATCTCTTAGCTTTCTTTCTATCAGTATCAACATACGACGGCACATACCTTGACAATTCCTCAAACTTCCCCTCATAATCTGTTACCGACATGTTCCCTTGCTTTAATTCTAAAAACTTCAGCTCCATTTGATCCTGAACAAACTGAGGAAAATACTTTTCTAAAAACAATTCCTTAAACCTTTCCCAAGTAATAAAATCTGTGTTTTCCAATGTCTTCACCATCTCCCACCAATAGGTGGCCTCATTCTTTAGATAGTAACTTGCAAATTCAACCTTCTGCTCCTCTTTCACTTTTACCAAGGCAAATGCCTTCTCTATTTCCTTTAACCACACATTTGCTTCAATTGGCTCTAAGGAACCCTTAAATTCTGGTGGGTTTACTGCCTGAAAAGTTTTGAAAGTTACCTGGGAATTGGTCTATCTCTGCTGTTGTTGTGCCAGGTGAACTGTTTGTTGGGCCAAGATTTGAAGAATCTGGGCTATTGCTGGGTCCATGGGTCCTGGGTTCACATTCTGGGTTGTATCATCTTGGTTATTATTGTTGTTGGTTTCTTTACTCTGGGTGTTGGTGCGGGTATTTCTTCTGGGAGGCATTTTCTGTAAAGAATCAATCAATTTATTTAGCTTTTGAATCAAATCTTTGTATAAAAGAAAAGTTTTGTAAAATAGAAATATCTCTTTTTGAAAACAGTTGTAACTAAGTTAATTGCATGCTTCTTTACAGAATATAAACAGTTATGGAAAACAGGGTACATGGTATCACAGGGTATACTGGTGCAATAAATAAGGTAAAGTAAAACAGGTGCGATAAAGTAAATGACAGTGCTGGAAAGGAAAAAGGTACTGATATATATAGATCAAAAGTTTTAGGGTAGTACAAGCGTAAAGACGCTTCGAAAGTAAAAGCAAAAAGGGTACAACAACCTACTCACTAGTCAGCATCGCTAGTCTATAAATACAACTCAAAAGTCTTCTGATACACACTACACACTACTATCCATACTACATAACCATAACAACACTGCTCAGCATCTCCATCTCTGAATCTCTAACTCAGCTCCAAGGAAACTCTGGTCCTGCCAGCCTCTCAAAGTCCTCCATCACCTCAGTAGCCCAGCCCATCAGTGCATCAGGGCCTCTGCCAGGTAGTGTAGCTCCATGTAGCCTAGCCTCAAGAACCCTCCGTGTCACATGAATCTCCTCTCGAAGCTCCCTCACACCATGATCAACATCTGTAGTCCTGATGATATGCTGTAACTCTCTGATCTGAGCCAATAAGGAATCACGCTCTAATAGAAGAGCCTCATACCGGTAATAAGGAACTAGGGGCAATGTAGACTGGAATGGAACACTCGCAACTGAATGCCCAGTGGAATCTGAATCAGCTGGTGGGGGTCCTCTAATAGGTGGCCTCATGCCTGGAGGTGGAATAGCCTGCAATGGTACGGGCTGCAACACCGGTGGAGGTAGAATAGCCAATGCTGGTGGAATCACAGGACGTGGATCCGATGCTGGTGCTCCAACTGAAGGCTCTGAGTGATCAGCTGATACGGGAATAAAAGAGTCGGCCATCACTGCTATCTGAAATCATATCGCAATATAAGAATCTCGTACCATAACGCAAATTACACTAATACCTGATATACCGAAACACTCAACCTCTCAACGTTCTATCATCCTATGCCTTACTTCTAATCCTAACCCTCTACCCATTCCCGTTAACCTAGGCTTGTGTCAGTGACTTATAACCTGTAGCTCTGATACCAAACATGTGGCGCCCTCCAAACCCGGGTCAGAAGTTTGGGGTCCACACACACACCTTAATTATAATCTGTTTATAACAATAATAAAGATAATAATAATATATGCAGTGACCCTACTTACCAACCACCACGGACCGCAACAGGTTAAAGTATGCACACAAGCCAAACACACTAATATATTACAAACCGTTCAAATCCCAACTATTTCAAACTCAAACTGAGTATTAAACATTATTACAAACTTTTACAAACTTAAATTATTCCAAAAGAAGCCTACTAGCTCCACTTTCTCAACCAGAACCCCTAGCTCTCGCGCTGGACTGGGGATCCTCTTTACCAATTGGTTCCTTTTTAACTGGAAAGAATATAAACAACATCGCACAAATGAGCTACTAGCTCAGTAAGTCACAATGACAAAACTGAGAATAATGATCATCAGATGAATATGGTTATGATATCAAGTGAATAATGG